>NC_080162.1:144043780-144266280 GCF_950295315.1 Erinaceus europaeus
TGCAGGTACAAATCCTATTTATATTGTGGTCCAGGAGGTGGCACAGTGAATGAAGCCTTGACTTCTCAAGTCTGAGGTCCTGAGTTCAATCCCCGGCAGCACATGTACCAGAGTGATGTCTGGTTCTTTCTCTCCCTCTCCTTCTATCCTCATGAATAAATAAATAAAATATTTTTTAAAATCCTATTTATAACCCTGGTGACAAAAAAAACAAGATTATACCACTCACCTTCTCAAAATCCAGTGAGAGCATTATAACCTGCTACATGGCTCAGAATACATTTAGTATCCTCACCTGCAGGGGGAATCTTCATGACTGGTGAAGCAATGCTGCGGGTATCTATCTCCCCCTTCCCTCTCAATTTCTCTTTGCCTTTATCCAAAATAAGTAAATTTGTTAAAAAAGGAATACACTTACTAGAATGCAACATGTGATCTACATGTCAGAGAAGTATGTATGATGTGTAATATACGTGTCACAGACACATACATGCATGATATATACCCTACCTGTCATAGACACATAGATATATATCCATGCCTATGACTCACAGATGCATAAACCTTCCATGTAGCCTGTATGTCACATATATACACATGATATGGGACTTGTATGTCATGTGCATGCATGCCATTGGGCTTGTATGCCACATGTACACACATGACATGCAACCTGTAGGTACATGATAACCTTCCTGTCACAGACTTGTATCTACCACTCTCTCCTGTGAATGCCTGCACTCCAGCAGGTGTAGCTGAGCTTGGAGGGAGGCTGGAGGAGACTAAGTCATTCTGAATGATGCAGTGCTCTCCACCATTCTGGGGATGGACTCCATGGCCTTCGCTGACAAGTCCTGCTGGAAAATTAGCCTGCACTGTGTATTTTTAGTCAGCTAATACATGAGCCACTTCTTCCTTCATGAAATGTCTCTCAGCTTTATCACTAGGGGAGAGCTCCTTGGTGGGAGAGGCCCTTGATGCCCTCCTCTGTCTCTCACCAGCTTATTTGTCATCAGTGCCTGGGTCTAAGGACTTCCACCCACACACAACCATGCTCCTCCCACCCAGTGGCTGTGCTTGACAGAGAACCATGGGACAGGCTGCTTAGGACAGGACACTCTACCGGCGTCTCAGAGATAGCTGACCTGTGTGCTTGCTTGTCACTGCGGCACCTGTAGTTTCACCATCATTCTCACCTCATGTGGGTCCCACATTAAGAAAGGTGCTGGGGTGGTATCTCGCGGTAGCGCAGTGGGTTAACTGCACATGGTGCAAAGCACAAGGACTGGCATAAGGACCCCGGTTCGAGCCCCCGGGTCCCCACCTGCAGGGGAGTCACTTCACAGGCAGTGAAGCAGTTCTGCAGGTGTCTATCTTTCTCCCTCTCTGTCTTCCTCTCCTCTCTCCATTTCTCTCTGTTCTATCCAACAACGGACGACATTATCAACAACAATAATAACCACAACAAGACTTTAATAACAAGGGCAACAAAAGGAGGGAAAATGGTCTCTAGGAGCAGTGGATTCGTGGTGCAGGCACTGAGCCCCAGCAATGACCCTGGAGGCAAAAAAAAAAAAAAAGGAGAAAGGTCCTTGGGGCAGGTGGTGGTAACCCCAGTAGAGCACGCGTATTACCTTGCACAAGGACTCCGGTCCCAACCTGCAAGGGACAAACTTCACCATAAGGGGAACAGTGCTGCAGGTATCTTCCTGCACACCATCCAGCTACAAAGACACTACACTAGGGTGAGAAAAAAATCCCCTCAAACAAAAGCATTCACTTTAAAAATCTTCAAACTTCTAACATGATACCCACAATCTCACTTAGAGGCAAAATTTAGGGAAAAAAAGACAGAAAGGAAATCATAAAACTTGGACTCGGTGTGGTGTATTGCACTAAAGCAAAGGACTCTGAGGGAAAAGAGCAGAGAGGAGACTCAGGGTGGGGGAGGGGCTTTGGGGTCCTGGTGCCTGATGGTGAAAGTGCTTTTCGCAGACACCTATCACAGGGAGAAGGGAAACTACCCATGTGTCAGCAACTGTAGTGTAATTCATTTAACCCCCTAATAAAATGATTTTAAAAATCACTTTTATCTTACAACTCAGGGCTTCTGGAAATGCAATTTTGACTAACATAACACACACACACACACACACACACACACACAGAGAGAGGCACAGTTGGGGATAGAGGATAAGAGGGAGGGAAACAGAGATAACAAAACCCATCTTTCTACCTGTAGCTTCTTTACAGATCCAGTTGACTATAAGGTGTTCTAGCCCACAAATGATACATAACATTATATGTTTACAAACACAGAGGTGAAAATGAAAAGATTAATAGTCAACACAGAGAAAATAGTAAAGCTTAAAAATCCATCATTCCAAAGAAACCCTCAGTTGCAAATAAGTATCATATAATCAAAACAGTATCTTTGAAAATACTTCCTTGTAAATACCATTATACATGAGGGAGGGAGGAAGAGAGGGAGAGAGAGAGAGAGAGAGAGAGAGAATATGATTAGTTAATACCTAAGCTACTCCAAGAAGGAATCCTGACTCCAGAGAGGGTTGTTCAGACTCTTTAGATCTCATTATTAAAGTCTACGTAGGAGGGTTGTTTATCTGCTAAAAAGAGATCAGAAATGTTTTCTCAGAACTCAATAGAGAAATGGACAAGAGATATGAGCAGACAATTTACAGAATGGGGAACTCAAGGGTGATAGATATTTTCAAGCCCGGTCCACGTGACTGAAATGCAAATTCATACTGAAATCAGACATCACAGATTTACTGCCTGGGCAGCATGAAGAGAATCAACACTGTTAGTGGAGCCCAGAGACACTCATGCACTGCTAGTGGGGACACAGCTGAGGCAGTGCTTCTGGGACTTGACCAGCACCACCTGGTAGATGGGGACCTTGGTGACCACAACACAGGTGGCCACAGGGAAGCCCAGTAAAGACGTGGATAATGAAGGTGAAGGAGCATGAACCAGAAATAACATCAGAGCATCATGCAGCACATCAGACAGTTGCAGAGCACTGCCCAGACCATCTCACTTCTCAGGCCAGAAAGTCTCACACCTCCAGATTCTAGAAAGGCTGGTCCTGACTCTCCTCTCTGCGCTGCTCTCTGCAAAGTGCTCTTAACCAAAGCAAGTCTCTCCCCAGGCCCTCTCTCCAGCCATACTTCCAAAACAATCCATAGCCAATAACTGCCTGAGGCTTTGAGGTCAGGTCCTCAGTGGTGAGGTAACTCTGCTTGGCTACCCCAACTGCACAGTTCCTATGGTCAGTCCACATAACCAACCCTCTCTTCCAAGTTCACCCTCCCTCCACTCTTTTGAAGGTTCCTGTAGCACAAGGCAGACCCAGTTAATTTGCTCCAGACTAATCTTTATCTCAGAGTCTAAACACCCACAACAGGGAAATTATGTGAGACTAGTGCTAAGGAAGGGAAAACAGTAACAGAATGAGAACTATGACTCAGTATAATCAACATAAAATGACAATAGAGGCAAACACAGTCATATATGTTTTCAGGATCTGTTTGGAGAAGCAACCCCATTCCATAGGCAAGTGAAACTGAAACATAATTAAAGAAGTTTAACAACAGGGGGGCCGGGCAGTAGCGCAGTGGGTTAAGTGCACATGGTGCAAAGCGCAAGGACCAGCTAAGGATCCCAGTTCCAGCCCCCGGCTCCCCACCTGCAGGGGTGTCACTTCACAAGTGGTGAAGCAGGTCTGCAGGTGTCTATCTTTCTCTCCCTCTCTTTGTCTTCCTCTCCTCTGTCCAACTCTCTCTGTCCTATCCATCAATGACATCAATAACAACAACAATAATAACCACAACAGTGATAAAAGAGCAACAAAAGGGGAAAAAAATAGCCTCTGGGAGCAGTGGATTCATGATGCAGGCACTGAGGCCCAGCAATAACCCTGGAGGCAACCACAAAAAAAAAAAAAAGGAATGTGACAACAGTAAACAAAAAAGTAAACTAAAAATCTTCTACCAATTGAAAGCAATACACAGGGATAATAGCATGGAGCCCAGCAATTGGGAGAAGATACTTACACATAACACATCTGACAAGCAATTGGTATCAACCATCTCTAAAGAAAACATATAGTTCAGCAAAAGAAAAAACAGTAACTCCGTATAAGTGGGCCAAAGATCTGAAATGATGGTTTACTAAAGAAGAGATATACATGACCCCACAGACATATGAAGAAATGTTCCACTTATTATTGAAGAAATGTAAATTGTAAATTGAAATTTTACTGAGATTCTATCTTACACCTGTGAGAATGGCTTGCCTAAAGAAAGGGTGGGGGGAGGCAGTAGCACAGCGGGTTAAGCGCACACTGCACAAAGCACAAAGACCGGCATAAGGATCCCAGTTCAAGCCCCCAGCACCCCAGCTTCAGTGGGAGGGTCACTTCACAAATAATGAAACAGGTCTGCAGGTAACTATCTTTCTCTCCCCCTCTCTGCATTTCCCTCCTCTCTCGATTTCTCTCTTCCCTATCCAACAATAGCAACAGCAACAATAACAGCAACAAGGGCAACAAAAATGGGAAAAATGGCCTCCAGGAGCAGTAGATTCCTAGTGCAGGCACTGAGCTGCATCACTGGAGGCAAAAAAAAAAAAAAAAAGGGAAATGACAGGTGTGTTGGGTGTTGGCTAGTTTGTGAAGGAAAAGGGACCTTGTCACACTATTGGTGAAAATGCAAACTAGTTCAGCTCCTTTGTAAAACAGCATGGAGAGTTTTTAAACAAATAAAATGATATTAGCTTATGATTCAGCACTACCACTCCTAGGCATTTACCTAAAGGGCATGCAAACACCTATTTGAAGGGACATTTGCACCCCTATGTTCATAGCTGCATTATTCACAGTAGTCAAAGAATGAAAGCAGCCTAAATGCCTATCAACAAATGATTAGATAAAGAATCTTTGGGGT
Source organism: Erinaceus europaeus (assembly GCF_950295315.1). Taxonomy (NCBI): domain Eukaryota; kingdom Metazoa; phylum Chordata; class Mammalia; order Eulipotyphla; family Erinaceidae; genus Erinaceus; species Erinaceus europaeus. The sequence goes on from NC_080162.1 coordinate 144,048,748, forward strand.
ATATTCTCCACGGAATACTATCCTGCAATCAAAAAAGATGATAGTGTGTCCTGTGGGACAAATGGATGGAACTGAAGGATATGACTATGCTTACTAAAACATAAGGAGGAGGCAAAAGAACTAGATGTTTTAATGAAGAAAAAAATACACATATATATGAACTGGATGGTTTTACTTGTAAGTGGGAGTTAGCAAATTGAAATACATCAACAAAAGAAAAAATGAAAAAACTGTCTCTTAAGACTTGGTGAGAGAGGCACCGGAAGATGGCGGACTGAGAAACTGCTAGTGGCTGAGCTCTGACCACATCTCCTGGAAACAGTAGGATTTTCTGCCTTTAGTAGGCCAGCCAATAAGGGGTCCTAGCGGTGACACCAAGGAGGTGACTATAACTTAATTTGGGTTAAGAATTAGAGTAGGAAAAAAGGGGAAAAAAATTTTTTTCTTCCTTTTAATTTCTAAGCATACCTCCTTCCCCGCCCCCCCCCCCCCAATAACCAGTACCTGGGGACCAGCTCCTAGCAGGATCCCCTGTTAGGAGCTCCTTTTCTTTACCAAATTCCTGTCCCACCAGGGAGTATCATTAATTCTAAGTCTATACCCTTCTGAAACCTCTGGCCTTTTTTCTTTCTAAGTAGCCAACCCCCCCCCACCTCACCCTGCATAGTTAATTAAATAATTAAAAATAAATACATTTAAAAAAAACCTTTCCTTTCACTGCCCTTTTATGACTGTTCTTTTTCTTATCTTTTTCTTTTTTCTCTTTTTTTTTCTTTTTCTCATTCTTGTCATACTTTCTTCCTTAATCCTACAGCTTCCAAAGTCACATCCCCCAGCCCCCACACCACCAAACAGTGTGCTTTTTTGAATTCACTGATACACATTTGGGAATTTCCTTTCACTGCTCTTTAATTACAGCTCTTTTTCTTATCTTTTCCCTTCTCTCTCTCTTGCCTCTTTTTTTTTTTATCTTGTCATACACTTCTTCCTTCTTCTTGGCCTTTATGAATTTGTGAATTATTTTGGGGAAGAAATCTCACTCAGAGTGGACTCTCTATGTGTGTATCTCTGCTCTAGTTCCCTTTCCCATCTTGTTACCCCTAGAATATACAGTGGATAGTAGATTTGCATAACTGTCTGTTCTTGCTATCCTTTCTTTCTTTTCTCTTTCTTCATTGGGATTTGGTTACTATTTATTCACGGACTGGAGAAATTGTTTGGCTAACTGGTAACGATTAAACTGCTTCAATACTTGCTTCAGTTGCTACTGTAATTCCTGAGGTTGGTGAGTGCAATTGTCATAAAGGTATTTAGTACAGTGTTACTTGTACTCAAGACACAACAACTGAGGAACAACAGAGCATAAAAAAAGAAACACATAAATAAAAACATGGGTAGATCAAAAACAAATAAAACTGCTACTCCAATGAATGAAGACAAGAGCCCAGAAGAAACCACAAATCAGCCAGAAGTAACCATAGGTAATAAAAGTATGCAAGCAATAATAAACTTATTAATCACAGAAATGAAAACAACATTGGAGGAAAGGAATGGCAGTATTAGAGAAACAACAGTTGAGACCCCCAAGGAAAATACTGATTATCTTGAGGCAATTAGAGAACTGAAAGCTGAAATAACTGTAATGAAGAAAGAAGCTGAGGCAAGGGAAAGCAGACTAATAGAAGCAGAAAACAGAATTAGTCAGACAGAGGATGAGTTAGAGAAAATGAAGAAAGAGGTGAAAGAGCTTAAAAAGAGATTGAGAGACACTGAAAACAACAGCAGAGACATATGGGATGATCTCAAAAGAAGTAACATTCGTATAATTGGCCTGCCAGAGGAAGAAAGAGAGGAAGGGGAAGCAAACATTCTAGAGGAAATAATAGAAGAAAACTTCCCAGACCTGAATAACAGAAAGGACATCAAGATTCAAGAGGCCCAGAGAGTACCAAACAGAATCAACCCAGACCTGAAGACACCAAGACACATCATAGTCACAATGAGAAGAAGTAAGGATAAAGAAAGGATCCTAAAGGCTGCAAGAGAGAAACAAAAAGTCACATACAAGGGAAAACCCCTAATATTATCTGTAGACTTCTCCACTCAAACTCTAAAAGCCAGAAGGGAATGGCAAGATATCTATCAAGCCCTGAATGAAAAAGGGTTTCAACCAAGGATAATATATCCTGCTAGACTTTCATTCAAACTAGATGGAGGGATCAAAACCTTCTTAGACAAACAACAGTTAATGGAGGCAACCATCACCAAGCCGGCCCCGAAAGAGGTTCTAAGAGACCTCTTATGAACAAGAACATCACTATAATACTGGCAATATATCAGAGCAAACAAAATTTTTTTGAACAATGGCACTACAATACATTAAATCCATAATATCAATAAACATCAATGAATTAAACTCACCCATCAAAAGGCACAGGGTGGGGGGATGGATCAGAAAACATAACCCAACCATATGCTGCTTGCAAGAATCCCATCTGTCACAACAAGATAAACACAGACTTAAAGTGAAAGGATGGAAAACTATCACACAGGCTAACGGACCACAAAAAAGGGCAGGAACAGTCATTCTCATCTCAGACACAATAGATTTTAAATTAAATAAAGTAATAAAAGATAGGCAAGGACATTACATAATGATTAGAGGATCAATCAGCCAAGAAGACTTAACAATTATTAACATCTATGCACCCAATGAGGGACCATCTAAATACATCAAGCACCTACTGAAAGAATTTCAAAAATACATCAATAGTAATATAATAATAGTGGGAGACTTCAATACCCCACTCTCACACTTAGATCAACAAAGCAGAGAACCAATAAAGATACAAGAGAATTGAATGAAGAGATTGACAGACTAGACCGCTTGGACATTTTCAGACTCCTTCACCCCAAAAAACTGGAATACACCTTCTTTTCAAATCCACATAACACATACTCAAGGATAGACCACATGTTAGGCCACAAAGACAGCATCAATAAATTCAAGAGCATTGAAATCATCCCAAGTATCTTTTCAGACCACAGTGGAGTAAAACTAACATTTAACAACAAAAAAAATTATTAAAAGTCACAGAATTTGGAAACTAAACAACATACTCCTTAAGAACCACTGGGTCAGAGACTCACTCAAGCAGGAAATTCAAATGTTCCTGGAAACAAATGAAAATGAAGATACAACCTATCAAAATATTTGGGACACAGCTAAAGCAGTACTGAGAGGGAAACTTATACCCATACAATCGCATATTAAACACCAAGAAGAAGCTCAAATGAACGACCTTACTGCACACCTCAAGGACTTAAAGGAAGAGGAACAAAGAAACCCTAAAGCAACCAGAAGGACAGAAATCACTAAAGTTAGAGCAGAAATAAACAACATCGAAAATAAAAGAACCATACAAAAGATCAATGAAGCCAAATGTTGGTTCTGTGAAAGATGAAACAAAATTGACAAACCCTTAGCCAGACTCACCAAACAAAAAAGAGAGAAGACTCAAATTAATAGAATTGTAAATGATGGAGGAGATATCACAACTGACACTACAGAATTCCAGAGAATCCTGCGAAACTTCTATGAAGAACTATACGCCACCAAGCTAGAGAATCTGGAAGAAATGGAATAATTCCTAGAAGCATATGCCCTTCCAAAACTGAACCAAGAAGAACTACAAAATCTAAATGCACCAATCACAGACAAAGAAATTGAAACCGTTATTAAGAATCTCCCCAACAACAAAAGTCCTGGACCAGATGGCTTCACAAACGAATTCTACAAAACTTTCAGGAAACAGTTAGTACCCATACTTCTTAAGCTTTTCCATAAGATTGAAGAAACAAGAATACTCCCTTCCACCTTCTATGAAGCCAACATCACCCTGATACCAAAAGCTGATAGGGACAGAACAAAAAAGGAAAACTACAGACCAATATCTCTGATGAACATAGATGCCAAAATATTAAACAAGATCTTGGCCAACTGGATACAGCAACATATCAAAAAGATTGTTCATCATGACCAAGTGGGATTCATCCCAGGAATGCAAGTTTGGTTCAACATCCATAAGTCAATCAATGTCATTTCATTCACCACATCAATAAAAGCAAGCCAAAAACCACATGATTATCTCAATAGATGCAGAGAAAGCCTTTGACAAAATCCAACACCCATTCATGCTCAAAACTCTACAAAAAATGGGAATAGATGGGAAATTCCTCAAGATAGTGGAGTCAATATATAGCAAACCTACAGCCAACATCATACTCAATGGACAGAAGTGGAAAGCATTCCCCCTCAGATCGGGGACTAGACAGGGCTGTCCACTGTCACCGTTACTCTTCAACATAGTATTGGAAGTTCTTGCCATAGCAATCAGGCAAGAGAAAGAAATCAAAGGAATACAGATTGGAAGGGAAGAAGTCAAGCTCTCACTATTTGCATATTATATGATAGTATACATAGAAAGACCTAAAGAATCCAACAGAAAACTACTGGAAGTTATTAGGCAGTATAGCAAGGTATCAGGCTACAAAATCAATGTACAAAAATCAGTGGCATTTCTTTATGCAAACACTAAATCTGAAGAAGACATCCAGAAATCACTCCCATTTACTGTTTCAGCAAAATAAATCAAATACCTAGGAATAAAGTTGACCAAAGAAGTGAAAGACTTGTATGCTTTAAACTATGAGTCACTACTCAAGGAAATAGAAACTGATACCAAGAAATGGAAAGAAATCCCATGCTCATGGATTGGAAGAATAAATATCATCAAAATGAATATTCTCCCCAGAGCCATATACAAATTTAATGCAATACCCATCAAAGTTCCACCAAGCTTCTTTAAAAGAATAGAACAAACACTACAATCCTTTATCTGGAACCTGAAAACACCTAGAATTGCCAAAACCATCTTGAGGAAAAGAAACAGAAATGGAGGCATCAAACTCCCAGACCTTAAAATATATTATAAAGCCATCATCATCAAAAAAGCATGGTACTGGAACAAAAATAGGCACACAGACCAGTGGAACAGAATTAAATCCCCAGAAATAAATCCCCATACCTATGGACATCTAATCTTTGATAAGGGGGCCCAAAGGATTAAATGGAAAAAGGAGGCTCTCTTCAATAAATGGTGCTGGGAAAACTGGGTTGTAACATGCAGAAGAATGAAATTGAACCACTTTATCTCACCAGAAACAAAAATCAACTCCAAATGGATCAAAGACCTAGATGTCAGACTAGAAACATTCAAATACCTAGAGGAAAACACTGGTAAAATACATTCCCGGGGGTCAGGCGGTGGCGCAGTGGGTTAAGCGCATGTGGCGCAAAGCGCAAAGACCGGCATAAGGATCCCGGTTCGAGCCCCCGGCTCCCCACCTGCAGGGGAGTCGCAGGGGAGTGGTGAAGCAGGTCTGCAGGTGTCTATCTTTCTTTCCCCCTCTGTCTTCCCCTCCCCTCTCCATTTTTCTCTGTCCTATCCAACAACGAACAACATCAACAATGGCAATAATAATAACCACAACGAGGCTACAACAAAAGGGGGAAAAAAGCCTCCAGGAGCGGTGGATTCAAGGTGCAGGCACCGAGCCCAGCAATAACCCTGGAGGGAAGAAAAAAAAAAAACACTTTCCCACCTTCACCTCAAGGAAATCTTTGATGAATCAAACCCAATTGCAAGGAAGACTAAAGCAGAAACAAACCAATGGGACTACATCAAATTGAAAAGCTTCTGCACATGCAAAGAAACTATTAAACAAACAGAGAGACCCCCTCACAGAATGGGAGAAGATCTTCACATGCCATACATCAGACAAGAAACTAATCACCAAAATATATAAAGAGCTCAGCAAACTTAGCACCAAAAAAGCAAATGACCCCATCCAAAAATGGGCAGAGGATATGAACAAAACATTCACTACAGAGGAGATCCAAAAGACTAACAAACATATGAAAAACTGCTCTAGGTCACTGATTGTCAGAGAAATGCAAATTAAGACAACACTAAGATACCACCTCACTCCTGTAAGAATGGCATACATCAAAAAGGACAGCAGCAACAAATGCTGGAGAGGATGTGGGGACACAGGAACTCTTTTACATTGCTGGTGGGAATGTAAATTGGTACAGCCTCTGTGGAGAGCAGTCTGGAAAACTCTCAGAAGGCTAGACATGGACCTTCCATATGATCCAGTAATTCCTCTCCTGGGGTTATACCCTAAGGACTCCATAACACCCAACCAAAAAGAGGTGTGTACTCCTATGCTCATATCAGCACAATTCATAATAGCTAAAACCTGGAAACAACCCAGGTGCCCGACAACAGATGAGTGACTGAGAAAGCTGTGGTATATATACACAATGGAATACTATGCAACTATTAAGAACAATGAACCCACTTTCTCTGACCCATCTTGGACAGAGCTAGAAGGAATTATGTTAGGTGAGCTAAGTCAGAAAGATAAAGATGAGTATGGGATGATCCCACTCATCAACAGAAGTTAAGGAAGAAGATCTGAAAGGGAAACTAAAAGCAGGACCTGACCAAATTGTAAGTAGGGCATCAAAGTAAAAGCCCTGTGGTGAGGAGTAGACATGCAGCTTCCTGGGCCAGTGGGAGGTGGGAGTGGATGGGAGGGATGGGTCACAGTTTTTTGGTGGTGGGAATGGTGTTTATGTACACTCCTAGCAAAATGTAGACATATAAATCACTAGTTAATTAATATGAGAGGGGGAAAATCAATTGTATGTCTCAAAGTTTTTCAAAACACAAACTGAATCTTTTTAATATATAGGCTGTGTATTTGATATGCGGACTCTCTCAAAAGCCTCAACCAAGTAGATCTGAAGCATCCAATAGCACAGCTATATACAAGATACTGGGTACTGTACAGCAAACCATAACAAAAGGACTTTACAAAGTTAACCCAATTACCAAATAATGTGATGATAACATTAACTATCGATTGTCTTTTTGTACCCTAAGACAGCAGGAACCTCACATCTCCACTATAGAGCCCCTACTTCCCCCAGTCCTGGAACTTGGATAGGGCCCACTTTCCCGTATGCCTCTCCCAATCCATATCAAATAATATTGCATCCGCCGATCACAACCTAACCAACGCAACAATTGCCACCTCAACATGCTTCACCTCAGACTGTGTCCAGAGACTTCACGTGTGGAATGACAACCCTTCAGCTTCATTACCCGGGTGAGACCTTTCCTTTTATAGTACACTCTAATTTCATCTCAGGTGGTTCACTTTCTAACAAAGTTCCAAAACCTAGATATACACCAGTTTCTGTGAGAGAGAGCTTATGTTCACACATATCCATAAACTACTGCAAAATATATACCTGAAAGCAGAAGTACACTAGAGTTTGCAGTGAGTACCTCCCTAACACTTCCTCTCCACTATTCCAAGCTTTGGGTCCATGATTGCTCAACAATTTGTTTGGCTTCGTATGTTAACTCTCTTTTCAATCACCAGGTTCCAGATGCCACCAGGATGCTGGCTAGGCTTCCCTGGACTGAAGACCCCACCAATGTGTCTTGGAGCTCAGCTTCCCCAGAGACACACCCTACTAGGGAAAGAGAGAGGCAGACTGGGAGTATGGACAGACCAGTCAATACCCATGTTCAGCGGGGAAGCAATTACAGAAGCCAGACCTTCCACCTTCTGCAACCCTCAATGACCCTGGGTCCATGCTCCCAGAGAGATAGAGAATGGGAAAGCTATCAGGGGAGGGGGTGGGATATGGAGATTGGGTGGTAGGAATAGTGCAGAGTTGTACCCCTCCTACCCTATGGTTTTGTTAATTAATCCTTTCTTAAATAAAAAAAATTAAAAAAAAAGACTTGGTGAGAACTATGATAGTTACTGTTGGGAGGGTGGGGGCTAATACAACTTTTCTAAAAAAAATAAATAAATAAAACCCACACTGTTAAAAGGATACCCATGAGCATAGTCCACTGTGCCTATGTAACAGAGGAGGGAACAGGACAGAGAGTAAGGCCTGAAACAGACACCACTAGCAATAGCACGACACTAACTGAAGGGATTGTGAAGTCAACCCTTGTACACCAGAGAGCCATGTCTGTGCTACCAATAAAAACAACAATAAGGTGGTCAGGTGGTGGTGTACCTGGTTAAACACACACACTACAAGGTGCAAGGACCTGGGTTCAAGCCCCTAGTCCCCACTTGTAGGAGGAAAGCTTTGCAAGTGGTGAATCAAGTCTGCAGGTGTCTCTCTGTCTCTTTCCCTTTCTATTTCTCCCTCCCCTCTCAATTTCTATCTGTCTCTATCCAATAATAAATAAATACAAGATTAAAAAATAAAATCTTTTAAAAAATTAAAATTAAACAAATTGAATGGCAGTCAGGAGAAATTGTGCATCAGACAGAACGTGGGATTTGCAGCCTGAATCTTCCAGTTCTATCCCTGGCATTACAAGTGCCTGAGTGGTGCTCTGGCTTCTTCCTCTAATGTTAAACCTTCTCAATATATTTCATATGAAATAAAGAAGTCTCTCAAGTAATGGCAATAATGTGATTTCATGAGGTGAATGTGGTTGAGGGCATGTGGTTGTACAGGAATGGTCGGGTTTCCATGGACTTGTGTCAACAGAAAGCAGGATAGCAAACAGCTTCTTCTTATTTTCTCTCTCTCTCTCTCTCTCTCTTTTTTTTTTTTTTTTTTTTTTTGCATCCAGGGTTATCACTGGGGCTTGGTGCCTGCACTATGAATCCACTGCTCCTGGAGGCTATATTTTCCCATTTTTGTTGCCCTTGTTGTTTTTATTATTATTGTTGTTGTTGTTGGATAGGACAGAAAGAAATTGAGAGAGGAGGGGAAGACAGAAGGAGAGAAAGACAGACACCTGCAGACTTGCTTCACTGCTTATGAAGCAACCTGCAGGTGGGGAGCTGGGGCTCGAACTCAGATCTTTATGTGGGTCTTTGCTCTTCACACCATGTGCACTTAACCCGGTGCACTACCGTCCGTGCCCCCTGCCCCCCCCCAGCTGCAAGCAGCCTTTTCTTTGAGAACAACATTGAGGTCTAAGCACTCCCTGGCCCTGTGAGCCCCACTTTCTGAAACAATCCTGTCCCCCAGCTTGTTGACCAGCTGTTTCTGCCTTCAGAATATTTTGGTATCTGCCCCTGAATAAGTATTTCTTTTTTTATTATTTTAATTTTTTATTTTATTTATTTATTTTTCCCTTTTGTTGCCCTTGTTGTCCTTTTATTGTTGTTGTAGTTATTATTGTTGTTGTTGATGTCGTCGTTGTTAGGACAGAGAGAAATAGACAGAGGAGGGGACGAGAGAGAAGGGGAGGGAAAGACAGAGGGGGAAAGAAAGGTAGACACCTGCAGACCTGCTTCACAGCCTGTGGAGCGACTCCCCTACAGGTGGGGAGCCAGGGGTTTGAACCGGCTTAACCCGCTGCGCTATGACCCGACTCCCTAGTTTTTCTTTTTTTCTACCAGGGTTACTGCTGGGACTCAGAGCTTACATGGATCCACTGTATCTGTTAGCCATGTTTTTAGAGATGTGGCGGGGGGGGGGGTGGGCAGGGAGAAAAGAGATAGAGGAATAAGAGATACCTGCAACACTGCTTCATTACTCATTAAGCTCCCCTCCCCCACTCACAGGTAGGGCCCTTGGGCTTGAACCTGGGTGGCAAATGTGCCCCACCTGGTGAATACAACTCCTGGAATCAATTTTCATTCTAAGCTCTCAGAGCTGTGACTAAGGATAGGGAGCAGGGACTTCCTTGTTTGTAAGTCTAGCTTATTATAAGGCTGGTTTGCTACCATTTATCCATTTTTCAAATTTGAGTTTAGGTCTTGATTTTGTTGATAACTGTGCAGAAAAGTTGTTTAGAGAAACACAGCCCACTCACCTCTAGTGACCAGGCACAGCCTATATTCTCCAGAAGAAGCTGGTAGATGTTGAACCTCCCATCTAGCTGGTGGTGACACCAGCTAGCTCAGCTTCAGTCCCTCTCTCCTTCTCCAGTTCCCAGCATGCCTTGACCACCAGCTGCTGGACAGCTGTTAGTGGTGTCTAAAGAGGGATTCGGGCCAGAGGGTGTGTGGAGAAGTCCTGTTAGATGCTCTGTGTTGGATGCAGATCCACAGGCATCCTTGGAAGTCTTGATCCATGAACCACTGGATGGACCATTAGTAACATCTGCTGTGGACTTGGCTAGAGCAAACTCAACTGAATTAAAATGCATTCTCTGTCATTCAGCAGATAGGACAGAAATGGCAAATACTGGGGAGGATATGGAGGAAAAGGGATACTTCTGCACTGCTGGTAGGAGTATAAAATGTCCTAACCACTATGGAAAGCAATTTGGAGATTTATCAGAACACTAGAAATGAATCTATACTATGACCTAGCAATTCTTTTCCTGGGATTTACTCAAAGGAAATAGAAACACCTATCGGAGGAGATCTCTCTATTACTATGTTCACAGCAGTATAATTTATAATTGCCAGAACCTGAAAGCAACCTAGATGTCCAATATCAGATGAGTGGCTAAAGAAATTGTGGTATATATACATGATGGGATACTGCTTAGCTATTAAAAACAGTGAAGTTGTCTCTTCTGCATCCTCTTGGATGAAACTTGAGGACATTATGTTGAGTGAGATAAGCCACAAAAGAAGAAGAAGAAGAAGAAGAAGAAGAAGAAGAAGAAGAAGAAGAAGAAGAGGAAGAGGAAGAGGAAGAGGGGGAAGGATGAATATCAAATGATCTCACTTATTAATGGAATTTAATACAAGAGAGACAGGAAGAGAAAGCACAAAGTGAAACATGAACTGGATGTGGTATACTGCACCAAAGCAAAGGATTCTGGGGAGAGAAGGAGGGAAGAGAGTGAGAAAATTTGGGTACATAATGAAATTGTATACAAATGTCAATGACTGCACTGTAAGCATCAACATCCTCAATAAAAATAAAAATAAATTCTCAAGCCAAGCTAGGCTTCACATTCTGTGTCTTCCTTTTTGTTATGCACAGCTGAGTTGTGGGCTTAGGCTTCCAGCATTTCCTTTATGAGGTCTGTTTACCTCTGCCTGCCCATCCCAGGAGTTAACCCCAAAAGACTGCACTTTATTTGAGAGTACAGCAAAGATTCTTTCATTTAAATAGGAAAAAAAAAAAGATAGATTTCTAGATGTTAAATACAAGGACTCCTGAGAGTAGAACTGGAGGCCACGGGCTTAGCTCACCTGGACAGTGAATCTCTTTTGTGATGTTCACACAGCTCAGGTTCAAGCCCAGCCCCCATAGGGGGAAATTTTAGTGCTGTGATGTCTCTCAGCCTCTCTGTTTCTGTCTTATTTTTTTTTTCTATCTGACATTGTCAACCTAGAGCCCTAAAACCTGGGTGATAAAAAAGAATGGAACTGGGAGTCGTGGCGCAGTGGGTTAAGCTCACGTGGCGCAAAGCGCAGGGACCGGCGTAAGGATTTAGGTTCCAGCCCCCGGCTCCCCACTTTCAGGGGAGTCGCTTCACGGGCGGTGAAGCAGGTCTGTAGGTGTCTATCTTTCTCTCCCCTCTCTCTCTGTCTTCCCCTCCTCTCTCCGTTTCTCTCCGTCCTATCCAACAACAAAGCAACGTCAACAATGGCAATAATAACCGCAACGAGGCTGCAACAACTAGGGCAACAAAAAGGGGGAAAAATGGCCTCCAGGAGCGGTGGATTCATGGTGCAGGCACTGAACCCAGCAATAACCCTGGACGAAAAAAAAAAAAAAAAAGAATGGAACTAAGAGATGGTTCCTTTTATAGGAGAAAAATTGTAAGAGAAGCAAATTGTAAGGAAAATCCAATGGACTTAGATGCTGGTTAAATAGATATGTATATATGAAGCTTTAATTTTTTCAATTTTATTTTAACTCATCTGAACTCAGCAAACCTTGCTAATTGCCTCTTCAGTACCCATTCCCACTTTCACACTTGCTGACAGAACTGTTCCTGCTGTTTTGTTTCGTTGCTTCATTCTGCTAAATGCTGCCATTCAGTTCAGTTCTGGCCAGTAAAATGGAAGAGAAAAATCTTGAGAGAGATGTTCTTGCTTGAGTTAAAAGGCTGTTTTTTTAGTTTATTTATTTATTTATTTAATTGCCACCAGAATTATCATTGGGGCTTGGTAGACCTGCATGGTTCACTAATCCCAAGGCTATTTTTTCCTTTCTTTTTTATTGTATTTATTTATTTATTTTTATTAATTTATTTATAAATTTAAAATATTGACAAGACCACAGGATAAGAGGGGTACAATTATACACAATTACCACCACCAGAGTTCTGCATCCCATCCCATCCCCTCCCTTGGAAGCTTTCCTATTCTTTATCCCTCTGGGAACATGGACCCAGGGTCATTATGGGAAAAGGCTGGGCTTTATTAGGTGGAAGCTGTTGCTCTTTCTTCCTTATCCCTGCCTGGAACACGGAGGAGAAGATTGGAATTATAGCAGCTACCTTGTAATCATGAGACACCAAGTCTGAGGTACACTGTGGTCATAGAAAGGGGGACAAAGCAGGAAGATGAGTAATTCTCAGGAATCTGGTGGCTTTGTTGAGACTGGGCCCCTACTGCCTCCCCTTCCTCTCCTGCAATCCTGTGTCTGTTGATTTCCCATTCTTTGTAGACAAATAGCACTTGCCAACATAAATTAGTGATTTCCCTTACATTCAAATTCAAAGACCTTTACCTTAAAAAAAAAAAAAGACTAGAACCTATTGCTCTGTGATTTATAAAATTGTTCTCAAAGTTAATTTGTTTTAAAACAATATCCAGAGATCCTCTCAGAGAGAGATTGTGTGTGTGTGTGTGTGTGTGTGTAAAACATGCAACTGAAAACATAAAATCCCACTTGTAAAATGTATTTTCAAGGCTCTATTAAAAATGTTTTCTTGAAATGTAAACAATGAAATACCACTTCACTCCTGTGAGAATGTCATACATCAGAAAAGATAGCAGCAACAAATGCTGGAGATGTTGTCAAGACAAAGAAACCCTTCTGCACTGCTGGTGGGAATGTAAATTGGCCCAGGCCCCTTGTGGAGCAGTCTGGAGAACTTTCAGAAGGCTAGAAATGGACCTACCCTATGACCCTGAAATTCCTCTTCTGGGGATATATTCTAAGGAACCAAACATACCCATCCAAAAAGATATGTGTATATCTAAGTTCATAGCCACACAATTTGTCCAGGTGTCCAACAACAGATGAGTGGCTGAGCAAGGTGTGGTATATATACACATTAGAATTCTACTCAGCTATTAAAAATGGTTAATTCACCTTTTTTCACCTCATCTTGGATGGAGCTTGGAGGAATCATGTTAAGTGAGATGTCAGAACCAGAAGGATGAATATAAGATGACAGACGTTGAAAAACAAGATCAGAAGGGAAATCACTAAGCAGAACTTGGAACTGTAGTTGGTGTGTTGTACCAAAGTAAAAGACTCTGCAGTGGGGGGCTCAGGTCCTGGAACATGATGGCACAGAAGGACCTAATGGGGGTTGAATTATTATGTGAAAAACTGGGAAATGTTATGTATGTACAAAAAGTTGTATTTTACTGTCAATTGTAAACCATTAATCCCCCAGTAAAGAAGTTAAAAAATTAGAAGGAAACCCCAAAAGATGTTTTCTTGAGAAAATATATTCTTACCAAGAAAAGATAAGATATACGCATGTTTGTCCAGAGTCACACATTATAACTTGTATTCATTTCAAGATGAGCTTCAATTAAAAATATAATATATCATCATGATTGAACTGTATTTAATTACTATTTTTATTTCTAGGTATATAACATTTCATTATAAAGTTAATTGGTTTTCTGTGGAAGTTGGTGCCTTTGCAAAATTATACTGAAGTACAGTAATGTTTAAATTAAGCATAGAAGAACATTTCTCCAAGGTGTAAAATAAAATACTAGAATTTCACTATATTCTCTCTGCCATTCCTAGCACCAGATCCCTAAACCCTTTATCATGTCTTCAGTGATAAGTACTGGGAGCCCATCATTAGAAAAATTCCAAATTAAAAGCACAAGTCGCCATTTCACACCTATGAGAATGGCTTATACCAGCAAGACAGAAGATGTTAAGTATTGGCAAGGATGTGCAGAAAGAGGAACTCTGACACACTGTGAGTAAGAATGTGAACTGGTACAGCCCCATTGGAAGACAGTGTGGAGAACCCTTAAAGAAATGCAAAGGGAAACTACTTTATGATCCAACAATAGCACTCCTAGGCATTTATCCAAAGGACATGGAAGCACTGATTTTTTAAAAAAAATTATATATATATATATATATATATATATATATGTGTGTGTTCATAACTGCTTTACTCCATATTTATTCAAAATATGGAAGCCACCTAAATGTCCACTGACAATGACTGGATAAAGAAGTTGTAAAGTATATATTCCATGGAGTGCTACTCTGCAATTAAGAAAACATGAAATAGTATCATTTAGAATAAAATAAATAGAACTGGAGGTGATAATGCTAAGTAACGTCAGTAAAGAGGTGAAAGACAATTACTGGACACTTTTACTCATCTGTAGAATAGAGAAGACCAAAGCAAATAAACTTGCAAAAAATGAACAAACTGGGAGTCAGGCGGTAGCACAGCGGGTTAAGCACACGTGGCACAAAGCTCAAGGACCAGTGGAAGGATTCCAGTTCGAGCCCCCAGCTCCCCACCTGCAGGGGAGTAGCTTCACAAGTGGTGAAGCAGGTCTGCAGGTGTCTGTCTTTCTCTCCCCCTCTATCTCTCCCCCTCCTCTCTCCATTTATCTCTGTCCTATCCAACAATGACAACAACAACAATAATAACTACAAAAATAAAACAAGGGCAAAAAAAGGGAATAAAGAAATAAATAGATAAATGTGTTTAAAATTTTAAAAATTAACAAAATGTCTCTTGGATTTTGTGAAAACTAGTGGTTGTGGGGAGGTAAAGGGGAGGGGGGCAAGAACTTTGTTGAAGAATGTGGTGATTTACACTATGTGTGTGTGTGTGTGAAGATGTGCCCCTGGAGTCTTCTAGTGTTTAAAAATATTTTCACTTATTTTAATGAGACAGGGAAAAAGAGAGAGTAAGAGAGATTAAATACCTGCTTCATTCTGGCTGGTGGTGGTAATGGAGATTGAACCTGGGACCTCAGAACCTCAGGCATGAAAGTCAGTCTGTTTGCAGAACCACTATGCTGCCTTTCCAGCTACTACTTTTTCTTTTAAACATTTAATTCACCGGAAATGGGAAGGGTAAATTAAAAAATGCTAAGCACATGCTCTGTTCTAACATGTCACCTGTCACCTGATTTCTGGCATAGGGTTGCTCGGTCCCCTAGGATTCCCTGGGTCATAGTGTGTCTCTTGTTCTAAGGAAACAACTCTGATTGGGAGCCGGTTACCAAGTTGTGGAGCAGTACTGCAGGTGTTTCTTTGTCTCTCTCCCTCTTTTTAAAATTTTTTTTTAAATTTATTTATTTGTTATTGGGTAAAGACAGAGAGAAACTGAGAGAGAAGGGGGAGATAGAGAGCAAGAGAGAGACAGAGAGACACCTGCAGACCTGCTTCACCACCTGTGAAGTGATTCCGCTGCAGGTGGGGAGCCAGGGGCTTGAACCTAACCAGTCCTTGCACTTTGCACCACGTGCGCTTAACCCGCTGCACTACCGCCCGACTCCCTGTCTCTCTCCCTCTTTATCATCCCTTTCACTCTTGATTTCTGGCTGTCTCTATCCAATAAATAAATATAATAATTTTAAAAAAGTGAGGCTAGTCTAGTGGGCCTAAGCCCTTAGTTCATGGTGTCTGCTGCTAAGATCAGAAGAATAGCATCACTAAAGAACTTGGGGCACCTGCTACCTGCCTATGATGTCAGAGAGCTGTGATCATCTGCAAGGAGGAGCAGAAGTGCTTCTCTTCACATAAGGCTACGGCTTCTGGTAAGTCTCATTCTCGGTCATAGCCTATGGAATGATAGTTCTACATCAAGGAAAAGAAATAAAACTATTCTGCTTTTTTTTTTTCTCTTTAGAGAGAGACACACAGAGAGAGTAAAAGAAACCAAAGCACCAAAGTTTCCTCCAGTGGGGTAGGGGATGGGCTTAAACTTAGGTCATGCACGTGGTAAAGCAGAGCACTATCCAGGTGAACTATTTTGCCAACACAGCCATCTTAGCTGTTTTTATAAAGGTCAGGTGTCAAGGAGGTGGCTCAGCAGTGAAGTACATGTCTTATGTGCTTGAAGACCTAGTTCACTCCCAGCACTTTATACAAATAAGAAAAACAAAAATTATATGGAACTCATAAATGGTAAAACATTACCCCAGTCTCTCTTATTTTTTTTAATATTTTATTTTATTTATTTATTCCCTTCTGTTGCCCTTGTTGGTTTTTTTTTTATTGTTGTAGTTATTATTGTTGCTGTCGTTGCTGTTGGATAGGACAGAGAGAAATGGAGAGAGGAAGGGAAGACAGAGAGGAAGAGAGAAAGATAGACACCTGCAGACCTGCTTCACCGCCTGTGAAGTGACGCCCCTGCAGGTGGGGAGCCGGGGTTTGAACCGGGATCCTTATGCCGGTCCTTGTGCTTTGTGCCACCTGCGCTTAACCCGCTGCGCTACAGCCCGACTCCCCAGTCTCTCTTATTTTCTCTCTCTCTCTCTCTCTCTCTCATTTCCTCTCTTTCTCTCTTCCTCCCTCCACACAATATCTATATATATTTAACTATATATATATATCTTTAAACACTCATATGACCTTTATTTTCTCTAGGTGATTATGGATTCTAAACTTGGGAATTTTATGCTGAATGCTTGTAGTTCCAAATAAAACACAATGTATAATAAAACTGAAATTTAACACTGCACAGTTAGTAACTGCCTTGTAAATCAGAATGAGAAAAAAATCAGTTGGTGAATAAAATTTTGGTTGAGGTGCAAATCTTTAAAAGTGACTGTGTTTTATCTCTGTAGTATTTGTATGCTTACTATAGAAATAGCAAAAATAAGAAAGTATTAAAACATATTAAATTATGCTGAGATTGGGCTTTGCAATGAAAGAGCTAAAACTGTTTATGACTGTGATCTTTAAGTCCTTATACTTATTTACTCTGAAAAAGAACAAAAGATATTCTATGCTACTCTTAATTCATTCAATATTTGGTGTCGGAGAAATAGCTCATCTGGATAGTGTACCTGCTTTGCCCAGCATGTGACATAGATTGAGCCCAGCTCCCACTAAAGTAGAGGAAACTTCAGTGCAGTTGTCTCTCTCTCTCTCTCTCTACTCCCTCCTGAAAAAAATAATTCAGCAGCAGTGACATCCAAGCAGTGATAAAAAAAATGATATGGGAAAACACACAAATGTGATGCAATCAATACCACAAATAAGATGTTAGCATCTACCCTACCTGCAGAGGGAAAGCGTCTCCATTGGTAAAGCTGTGCTGTGGGTGTCTTTCTTTCTCTCTCCCTCTCTATGCCTCCCTCTCTATCAATTTCACTGTCTCTATCAAATGAATAAAATATTTTTAAAAGATGTCAACATCTAAATAACTAGTGGTTAAAATGCACTGTTTTCTGTGACCCAGGAGTTGGTATAGTGGCTAGAGCATTGGACTTCAGAGCTGAGGTTCTGAATTAGAGCCCCAGAAATCATGGACTGGAGAAATAATCTGGTTCTCTCCCTCCTTCACTCTCTCCTGCATCAGTAAATAATTTTTCAAAAAAACTTTCTTCATTGAAACTAGAAACATAATTCTCAATAGAAGTTTCTTTTATTTGTATTTGGTCATACTCATTATAATGTATTTTCTTACTATTGTATTTATACTACCCTCTAAACTGGTTTTTGGAAATTTGAGTTTACACCATATGGAGTGTGGAGAGACATGTACCTTCTGCTCTATTTGAAGGCATCCCTACACTCTTTGAAACCCCCACACAGGAACATCGACATGAATGACTCTAGCTAATGGGCAACGAGCACTGTGGTCTGTGGTCCTCCAGAGACAGAATTGCAGAGAAATAACATGACATAACAGTCTCTTTCCCCAATAAGGAGACTGAGGGAGCCAAGAGTTCCCTCCAATGTGGCTTCAAGATGGTGGAGTATCTGTTATGCTGAATAACCTCTGTGGAACAATTTTTCCCCAGCCCACACTAGATGTGAACAAGGAGTGGGGAATAAACTTGTGTTGTGTTAAGCTGCATAGAATTATTCTGCCTAATTAACTGAGATAATGAATGTCTGCATTCATCTAATTATAATGCAACACAGGGCAAGAACAAGAGTTAACTATGACAGTAAATCCACATGTATATGCAAAAGCTTGGTTTCCATTTCCTCTCCATTGAGATGGAGAGTTATAGGGTCATTTGAAACAAAATCACTGTGGTCTCTACAAATTGAAAGAAATATCTGCCTCTGATACTGAGAGCCCTGCGGTTTTAGATTTCCCTGAGAGAAAAATGAAAAGGTGAGGGAGGAGCCAGGTGGTAGATAAACCAGTAGAATGTACAAGTTACGATGCAGGAAGACCTGGTTCAAGCCCTTAGTCCCCACCTGCAGGGGAAAGCTTCATGAGCAGTGGGATAGTGCTACCAGTGTCTCTTATTCTCTCTGTCTCTATCTCTCGCTAGCTCTTCCTTCTATCAAAAGAAAAAAGAGAGAAATAACCACAAGGGTTGATGGAGCTGTGCAGCTGTCCTGATAACCCTGGTGGAAAATATAAAGCAAAACACAATGTCTTCCTCCAAATGACCATTATACTAAAACTAGGTGATTCCCTTATAGAGAAACACCTAGAACTGTAAAATGGAAAGCCTGCCTGTCATTACTTGGATTTCTCCCACTGAGAGCTACTCCTTGGAGATTCTGTCTGGTCTTACATATTGTAGTATTATACCCACATGCAGCACAAACTTCCCAGGAGACTCTCCATTCTCCTGCACTATTTATTCCTAGTCTGCTATGAAGTTCCCTTCTTCCTTGTATTCACTACTGATTATTTTTTTGGCCTCAGGGTTATTGCTGGGGTTCAGTGCCTACACTATGAATCCACTGCTCCTGGAGGCTATCTTTCCCATTTTGTTGCCATTGTTGTACTTGTTATTGTTGTCATAGCTGTTGTTGTTGGATAGGACAGGGAGAAATGGGGAGTGGAGGGGAAGACAGAGGGGGAGAGAAAGATAGACACCTGCAGACCTGCTTTACTGCTTGCAAAGCAACCTCCTGCAGATGGGGAACTGGGGGCTCGAACCGGGATCCTTCTGCTGGACCTTGTGCTTTGCGCCATGTGCATTTAACCCGCTGTGCTACCGCCCGAATCCCTCTACTGGTGTTTCTAAGCTTGGTGCTATGTCTTGAAGAACTTTTACTGAAATGTCCTGGAAAGACCTCCAACAACTCAAGATTTTTCTCCAGCAAGCCTGCTTCTCTTCCTGTCCCCTCCTCAGTACCACCAGAAACACACACTCAGCCACAGTTCCTTTCTCTTCTATTCCTTTCTCTGTAAACCCCATATTTCCCCCAGTCCTGAAACCCCAGGGCGAGGCTCACTTTCCTGCATGCTTCTCCCAAGTCATACCAATTGATACTGCATCTGCTGATCCCAATCCAATCAATGTAACCAGTACCTCCTCGGCATGTTTCACTTTGGACTGCATCCAGAGATATCAGGCATGGAATGTCAACCCACCAGCTTCGTTATTCTGGTGAGACCTTTCCTAGCTCATAAGACTCCTTAAATTCATTTTGGGTGGTACATTTCTGAACTCCAATTCTATCAAGACTTGGAGAGAGAAAAGGAAAACAAAGAAAGGACACTTGGAAGCAGTAATGGGTATAGATGACTTAGAAAGGAAGAGAAGGAAGGATCATAGACAAAATAGGCAAATATATATATAGGCAAATATATATAAAGGCAGATAGTTATAGAAATAATAGTCAACCTATATTTACAATCTTGGGAGAACTACTGTAGTTTCTAGTGGAGGGAATGGGGATACAGAACTCTGGTGGGGAATGGTGCAGAATTGGACCCCTGTTATCTCATAATTTTGTAGACCAATTTAATTCACTAATAAGCTTTAAATAAATAAAGTAAAAATATACCTTGAGACCACATGGGAGCACAACGGATGGTACCTGGGTAGTTCCATATGTGAGTAGTGCTGTGCTGTCTCTCCTCTGCCTCAAAGAGAGAAAGAGAGAGAGATAAGAGAGGGGAGATTTTAATGACTTGGTAGCTAGTTCTACAGGTAGAGAGAATTTCTTTTCTGTGTGAGGCCCTGGGTTGCTTCCCCCTTGCCACGCAGTGAAGGAATGCTCCAGTGTATCTAACTCTTAAAGAAGTAGGGGCTTATCAATGGCATACTGAGTAGAGCTCATATGTTATCCTGCCTCCAATTCCCATCTGCACTGAGTGCCAGGGATAACCCTGATGGCAAAAAAAAAAAACAGGAAGCAAAAAGAAATCTCCAAAGGTGATATGACACATACACACACTTAAATTTCCTTTACACACTCTGTAATTGTAGAACAATTTTGCATGCTTTTTTTTCAGGCTTAAAAACCATTCCAAAACTGAAATATGACAAAAGGAAAATATTTTCTCAAAGCAAAAAATAGAAAAAAGTGAAAGAGGCTTCAAAATGTTGAGACTGAAATGTAAATGGTCCAGAAAGATGAGAAAGGAACAAACAGTATAGATAATGGAATAAATGTAAAGAATATGTTTTTTATTTATTTTATTTTTAATATTTATTTATTTATACTTAAGCACAGATTAGTTCTGGTTTATAGTGGTGCTGGAAATTGAACCTGAAACCTCAGAGCCTCAAGCATTTCCCCAGTCCCAGAGAGATTTTCAAAAACAAAATTAGGGAAGCTGGGAAGATAGCATAATGGTTCTGCAAGAAGGCTTTCATGCCTAAGAGTCTGAGGTTTCATTTTTAATTCCTAACACGACCATAAGCCAGAGGGTTTTGGAACTTGTAGTCCATGACCTCAGTCTGAATTAATTTCTTTTTCTCTTTTTTTCTTTTTGTCACCAGCTGGGTCTCAGTACCTGCGTGGCTCCACCATTCCCGTTGAGAGGCAGAGAGTAGGGAGAAACAGAAAGAAGGAAGGACACCTGTATCACTGCTCCACCATTCATGAAGGTGGGAGGGAACCAGGGGCTTGAACCTGGGTCTTCATGTCATCTATCATCTATCTGTCTGTCTATCTATCTATCTATCTGTCTAACTCCTACCTACCTGTGTAAATTTATCTATCTGGAAAAAAGTAGGGAAAATTAAATGGTGCATATGTGAGGCTTGGAGACATCAAAACAATAATCTAACAACAGTAATAACAATGACATGTATTCATAAGTGATGATGATAGGTTGTCCTTGGTTCCTGGGACTTAGTCCACCTTTACTTCTGCCACGCCCAGACAAGATGCAAGACTACTCTTGGCATGTAGAGTAAAATCTCTCCATCGCTTTGGGGGAGAATCATCCCTCATGCCCATCCAATTACCTTATTTCACAACTTAAAATGCTTTGAGTGGGTGAGGGAGACAACATGACTGTGATGCAAAAGGCTTTCTTTCATGCCTGAGGCAGTGAGGTCTCAAATTCAATCCCCTAGCACAATCATAAGCCAAAGCAGAACACTGAGCTAGTTAAAAGCAAAAACAAAAAACATTGATGTAGGTGTCTGTTTACCTACCATTCCACAACACCTGACACAACCTCTTCCAGAATCCACCCCAACACAATGGAGGACCCACCATACAGGACCTGCAGTCTGAGATGTGTCTAGGAAGAGTGAGATACTTGGGGCCCTGTGTTCTCCTCATTCTCCGCCCACAGGCCTTCTCACCCTATGGCCTTGAGCTCAGCTCCCTGGGGCCTGCCTGTGAGGGCTCAGTGACTTGGGGTATCCACTCCAGAGCTCCATTAAGCACTGCAGGTTTAATAACTGCTATTAATACAAATTATGCATCACTTGTCATGAAGCTAAGGATGACTCTGCTCAGAGGGACCAGCTTCATTGCCGACCTGAAGGACAAAGCCGGAGAAGGAAGGGAGGCACTCTGGGCAGGTCCCCTCACTGCCCTTGCCCCCAAACATCCCAGAAGTCAGCTCAAAAGTGGGCCTAACTAAGGGGATGTATTAATCCCTGGTAACATGAGCACCTTACCAGGCATAAGGACAAGTGTCCAAGCTCTGGGCTACCCCAGTGGAGCTCCTGTGGGAGGAAGCTTCATGAGTGGTACAGCAATGCTGTAGAGTCTTTCCTTTTCTAACTCTCTCTCTCTTTCACTCTTAATCTAGATGGAAATAAATTGTATACCAGGAGTGGTAGAGTCATGCAAGCACTGAGCTCCAGCAATAACTCTAGTGGCAGAGGTTAATTAATTAATTAACCAATTAATTAAAGATTGGGCATAAATCATACCTGTGACTTCCATTCAGATGAGGAGTCAACAACTGTTTTCTGCCAAAGGTCAGAGACAAAACATATCAAACTCTTCAGACTCTAACTGCAGCTTTTCATCTGTAGTATCTCAGGACAAAGGCAGCCAAAGACTGCACAGAAATGGTTGCGTATGCTTCTGTGTCAATAAAACTTTACTGCTGTGCATAAGATCCCACTTCTGGCTACATAATTATTTTATTCCCACTTTCCCTTATTCTTGCTTAAAATGCTGACTGAAAGAGCTGTTCACCAAGCTATTCTATTCTCTAGCCTCCAATACTTTTACTTGCTTACCCCAAGGATAGATAACAGCTCACTAAAATAAGATCTCACTTTCTGCTGTAGTAAAAACAGTCATTAAAAATTATAACTAAATGGATAATTAGTGTAATGAATGTTTCCAAAGAAAGAGTGCTCTGGTAATAAATAAATAAATAAATAAATAAATAAATAACAGGATAGGCTGGCTTCCCTATAAGCAATAGTAGCACCCTCAGACTGTATGGTTTCAGCCTCTGGGACTCCAAGTTCATGGAAGATACAGTGTTTCATAAAGATGCAAGTGGAAATCAACTTAGGAGAGAAAGATGGTTATAAATCTGGAAAAAAGTCAAACACAATTTTTAAATTTTTTAAATTTAAGTTATTTATTTGGATTGAGACAGAGAGAAATCCAGAAGGAAAGGGGAGATGGAGAGTGAGAGAGGAGACACACCCACAGCACTGCTTCACCTTTCATGAAGCTTCTCTCCTGCAGGTGGGGACCAGGGACTTGAATCCAGGTCCTTGCACATAATAACATAACTCAACTGAGTATGCAACCACCTGGCCCAAAGCATGATTTTTTAAAATAAAGACAGGTTACCAGAGGAAGAGAGGGAGGAGAGAGAGGGGAGAGAGAGAGACCATTTGCAACACTTTCCTCCCTGCAGGTGGGGACACGAGCTCAAACCTGAGTCCTTGTACATTGTAACATGTGAGCTCAACCAGGTACACCACCACCTGGCCCCTAATAATTTGAGTTAATTCTGATCCGCAAGTGTAAATATTACAGTGAACCGTTGTCCCTCCTAATGGGATGCATATTTTAAATTAAATTTCAGTTTAGTTCTTATTTATTGATGTATTTACCTGCCACCTGGCTTCCTTCAGTGTGGAGTGGTTTGGGAGTGAACCTGGGTTGCATAAATGGCAAAGCAGCACACTGTTTCAGCATCCCAGAAAACCATGATTTTAAACAAAGGTTATTAAAATTATATTCTTAAAAGTTTCCCCCATCCCATACAGAGATTGCAACATCCTATGGATAACTATAAATGAACTTTAGTAGTTCATTTTTTCAATAGATTCCACAATCACCCACTTTAAATTCTGTTATAAACTTGTATTCTAGAACGTTTGTCAAAATCCTTTCCAGTGATTTCCTCTGAACACAGAATACTCAATAGTGCAAATGACTTATGCTATAGTAAAAACTTAAAATGACCATAATTAAAATTCTTATTATAACATAATTGAGCAGAAGGCTTGCTTAATTTTATGGCATATAATATCTCAGAATAATAACCAGAGTTGCCCAGAACACATTAGACTCCTAAAATGATTCAGAGAATTTAAAACACTCATATTAATAGTCAAATATTTGTTGAAAGAGTAAATATTTTCCCAAGTGACAATGCTTCACACTTAAATGTAGTAAAATGGTCAAGTTTATGTAGATTCCTTTCTCAGTTTTAGCTCAAAATAAAACATAGCTTAGCTGAGTATGCAACCACCTGACCCAAAGCATGTTTTTTTAATAAAGACAGAATGCCAGAGGGAGATAGGGAGAGAGAGAGAGAGAGAGAGAGAGAGAGAGAGAGAGAGAGAGAGAGAGAGGCCACTTGCAATGCTTTCCTCCCTGCAGTGGGGACAGGGAGCTTAAACCTGAGTCTTTGTACATTGTAACATGTGAGCTCAACCAGGTCCACCACCACTTGCTCCCTAACAATCTGAGTTAATGTCTTCTTGTTAGACAATATGAGTTATTTCTTTTTAATTTTTTAAAAATCATCTTTTTTTGAGAGTTGGACAGTAGTTCAGCAGGATAAGCGCATGTGGTACAAAGCATAAGGATTAACGTGAGGATCCCGGTTTGAGCCCCTGGCTCGCCACCTGCAGGGGTGTCGCTTCACAGGCGGTGAAGCAGGTCTGCAGGTGTCTATCTTTCTCTCCCCCTCTCTGTCTTCCCCTCCTCTCTCCATTTCTCTCTGTCCTAGTCAACAACGACGACTTTAATAACAATAGCAACAATAACTATAACAATAAAACAACAAGGGCAACAAAAGAGAATAAATATTTTTTTAATTATCTTTTTTATTTGTTGGAAATAGTCAGAAATTGAGAGGGGGAAAGACCTGCAACACTGCTTCACCACTTGCAAAGCTTTCCCCCTGAGCCCTTGTATATTGTAACATGTGAGCTCAACCAGGTGCATCACCACCTGGCCCCTAACTATATGAGTTAATTCTTGATTCACAAATGTAAATATTACATTGAACTATTGTCACTCTTAATGACATACATATTTTAAATTAAATTTCAGTTTAGTTCTTGTTTATTGTTGTATTTATTTGACACCAAGGTTATCACTGGGACTCAGTACCTGCAAGACTCTATCAATCCAAGTGGCTCTTTCTTCCTTCCTTTCTCTTCCTTTTCCCCCTCCACTTTCTTTTATGAGAGGTTAGGGACAAAGATAGGTAAGAGAAGGAGAGAGAAACAGAAGGAGGAAAGACATCTGCAGCAGTGTTCATGGAGCTTCCTCCCTGTAGTCGTGGACTAAGGACTTGAGCTCAGGTCTTCGTGCATGGCAATATGTGCACTCCGCCTGGTGAGCCATCACCTTCTCTCAGATGAGCTCTTTATCCAGATTGTGTTCATTCTATTTTTTTCTTACTTACTCTTGATTAAAATAGTTTCACCTCAATTTTTATTTCCAATATGTGTGTAAATAGATATAGAGATAGAGATGTAGAGACATAGAGACAGCTGCAGATACAGATACAGGTATAGATACAGATAGCAGCCCAAGGTTGATCAGGAAACAGCATTCAGCATGCTTTCAGTCATCAGGGCAGAGAGACCACATGATGGTGATGCCAGACTGCCATGCCACGGGGGGATGTCAGCTTTAGTTGGGCCCCCAATTCAATTGCTAACTCTCCCAGACATGATCAGAAATGAAGCCTAAGTGTTGAGGGAGTGAGGGAAGCAGGTTCCCATTCTCTTACAGAAGCTCTGATGGGCTCCCCCGGCACCAGGGGAAAGCATGATCCCAGGCTCCATGAAGTCAGTGGTACCCTGTGATCTGGGGGAGACAATCTTCATTTGTAGGGAAAGAAGCAGGAAAGATGCTCACTTGCACAGGATGCTACAGACAGTGACCACTCTTACCAGGACCAAGTTCTTGTATAAGCTGTTGGTGGATCTAGGTGGGAGTAGGTCAGCCCCTTCTGCTATTGATCCCCTCAGTGGTTGGCCAGTAGTTCAGGATGCCTCATTTGCATAGCAGCCAATACAGTCTGTCCCATCAGAGTTGCTTTATCCTGAACAGAGTGTGGACATCCTGTTGAGGAAACCCTCACATCAGGGCCTCTATCTCACCCTACACTGATCCAAAAAGAACCAGTTACTGGTCAGTCCAGTCAAGCTAATACATATCACAGTCAGAGAGTTGTTCAACTAATATTCCTTCCCACCTTCTTTTGAAAGTTCTTTGCCCTTTGATGGCACTGAGATTTTCTATGACCAGTGGCATATTAGAGGACATTAAGGTGAAAAGCCTTCAAATGACAGGATAAGGTCTACTTTTCACCAAACTACTTACCATCCAGTATAGTATTGGAATTGTCTCTTTTCCCCTGAATAGGAAAGTGATTTTATCCACCAATAATGGGATATTAGTAAAGAGAACATTGATCGAAAGTAAGGGGCGGGGGGGGAAACAGCAAACAGTTTTTCAAAAGATTGCTGGGCCAGATGCAAAAACCGTTTACTGTCATACAAAGCAGTCAAGTAGGGCTGGCACAATAACTCACTTGGATAGTGCACTGCTTGGATAGCCCTACCTCCAACACACTGAAGGAAGTTTCAGTGCTGTGGTCTCTTTTACTTTCTCTCTGCCACTCTGACTCTACGTATCTTTATAAAATGTGGTAAAGTCATCTCTCCCTTTCTTTCTACTAAACAGAACTACAAATGGGTATATAATTGACAATGCTGGGACCCTCACACGTAGTAAATAGCAAGGTCAAATGCAGGAACAGTCTCATAGATGATTAATTCGTCCCCGGTGGAGTCTGCTCATCACTAAAAGGACATCTGCCTACTTTTGGGCTTATTTACATACTTCAAGAAGTTTTTGCATCATGATCCCAGGGTTACACCACAATTGTGTAGAAGAGTTTTGGCTCCTGAAGGACACACAATGACCTGAATATACACACTCAAGGATTCCAAGGGAGAGCAAACCTAGGGAGTCTCTAGCTAATAAAGTGTAATAAACCACAGTGTCATAAATGCATGTTTTATGCGCATATTTTGTGTGTCAGCTGCCCTGCCTGGGGCAGGGCATGAATAGGCAGAAGCTCCCAGAAGGATAATGACTTTCTCCTTCTCCACATCGGGTGTTGTTTATAGATTGCCTCAGACATCAGCTGGCAGTACATAACTCTGGAATATTCTTTGACACTGGGGCACCAATGGATGGGGGAGTTTGTAAAAGTAGATTAACAGGAGAGGATTTTGCTGGTCTTGCTAAGTTTAACAGGTCCTCATCACCCCCAGAATATAATATTGTTAAGATGCAGATTCACAGATGTTTACTTGTTCTCAATAATACAGTGTCTTGACATCTTGAGTTCTGTCTTTTCTTTCTAGCAACTGAGCTGAGAGGGGTTAATGGAGCACATGTCCCTGTCCCTACTCGCTCCCACTCAGACACAAGCAAAGCCAAATGCACTTAGATTTATCAAGGTATTTGCACACCATATATTCATAACAGAGGGGGTCCAAGTAGACTTTAGAAAGATTCCAGAGCTCCAGTGGTACAATCAGTTAGTGCATGGTACTTATACAGGAAGATTCCCCAAATCTCTTGGGGGAATTGCTAGAAGTACTAAATCTCTTCTACTCAACAGATTAGAAATCAGGGACTGGCCAACTTTTGCTTCAAGGTATTAGGTAGTAAATACTCCAGGTTTGGAGAGTCTTGTGATTTCTGATGCAACTACTCTTCTTTGGCATGGAAGTGGTCATATGGTACATGTAGACAGATTACTGTCTGTATTCTAATGCTTCAGCAAAACAAGTAGCAGACTGAATTTTTGCCTATGGCTTTCTTTCTTTCTTTCACCCTTTCTTTCTTTCTTTCTTTTTGTGAGCTCTAGTATAGATTGTGGCAGGCTCTCTGAACCAATGTACTAGAGGTTGACAGAGTATGCTCTATGTGCCAATAGTGACACAATCCTGATATGCCCTTCTCCTTCACCCCCATACTATTGGATTATTGGAAAGTCCTGACATATTTTTCTTTTTTTAATTTTTATTAGCAACTCAATATTGATTTACAAAATTACATGTCAACAGGCATATAATTCCACACTGTTCCTACCACTAGAGTTCTGAATCCCAAGTCCCTCCTTGTGAACCACTGCGGTTCTCCTAAGGTTGCAGATATGGGTTAACCATCATCTCTACTATCTGTCTACATTTGTACATAATTGCCCCCTCTTTCTTCCAGGTCCAACCCTCTCTTTTCCTCCAAGCCACACATAATCCTATTACTACATCCAGATATCTCTCACCTTGTTTTGTTCTCTCTCTCTGGGACCCATTTAGAGCCCTCTTATCCTCTTCTTCCCATTATGTCTCTCCCACTGGGATTATGGATGTTTTGGGGGTGCAGATGGTAGGGGTTCTGGCTTCTGTAGCTGCTTCCCTATTGGATTTGGGTGTTGGTAGGTTGATCCATACTCTAGGCTCTGAAATATTTTTTTATGCAAAAATGCATCATGACTTTTCTGACAATCTAATGCTCTGTGTATCAACTGTCAATCTGTTGTTCCACCAACAATCCTATGAACTCGATTATTTACACATAATTAGTAGTTCTATCCTCTTCTGTTTGCAGCTGAGGGGGCTGAACACACACACAAAGGCTCCTTGCGAGTGGGTAGGCAAGGGGCCAGGTGGAGCTTATCAGGTGGAGCACATAAATGACAAGAAAAGAATCTGGGTTAAAGCCCCTGGGGGGAAGCTTTGAGAATGTTGGAGCAGTGCTGCAAGTATTTTTCCTCTCTTTTTTCTTTCTCTATCTCTCACTCCTCTATCAAAAATAGAAACAGGGCTGGGAGGTGGGGCACCTGATTGTGTGCACATGTTACAATGCTTGAGAACTTGCGTCCAAGGTCCCAGTCCCCACCTGCAGGAGAAAAGCTTCATGAGTAGTGAAAGAATGCTACAGTTCTCTCTCTCTCTCTCTCTCTCTCTCCCTCTCTCTCCCTCTATATCTCACCATCCCTCTCAATTTGTCTCCATCTCTATCCAATAAATAAAGTGAATTAAAAAGAAAGACATTCTTTATAAAAGAAACAAAGGATGGTGTCATACTTGGCTGAGCATACATGTTACACTGTGCAAGGACCCAGGTTCAAGCCCCCAGTCCTCACCTGCAGGGGGGAAGCTTCACAAGTGGTGAAACAGTGTTGCAGGTGTCTCTCTGTCTCCCTATTTTTTTAATTTAATTTAATTTAATTTTATTGATGTAATAATGATTGACAAGTCTGTTGGATAAGAGGGGTACAGTTCCATACAATTCCTACTACCAGAGTTCTGCATCCCAACCCCTCCAGTGGAAGTTTTACTATTCTTTATCCCTCTGGGAGTATGGACCCAGGATCATTTTGGGTTGCAGAAGGTGAAAGGTATGGCTTCTGTAATTGCTTCTCTGCTGGACATAGGCCTTGTGGGTTGATCCATACCTAGCCTGTTTCTGTCTTTCCCTAGTCGGGTAGAGCTCTGGAGAGGCGGTAATCCCAGAACACATTGGTAAGGTCCTCTGCCCAGGGAAATCCAACCTCCCTTCTTAGAATGGGGCAGTCCCTACCACTGTTGATCTACATTGAGGGCAAGGTCCTGTAGAGGTCCATATAGGGGTCCACTCTGCTGTTCTTTTTTTTTTCCCTCTATTTTTCTATTTTGATATATATATTTTTTAATTTAAGAAAGGTGACCTTAAGAAAACCGTAGGATAGGAGGGGTACAACTCCACACAATTCCCACCACCCGATCTCCATATCCCATCCCCTCCCCTGATAACTTTCCCATTCTCTATCCCTCTGGGAGTATGGACCCAGGGCCCTTGTGGGTTGCAGAAGGTGGAAGGTCTGAACATGGGTGTTGATTGCTTCCCTGCTGAACATGGGTGTTGATTGGTCGGTCCATACTCCCAGTCTGCCTCTCTATTTCCCTAGTAAGGTGGGTCTCTGGGGAAGCGGAGCTCCAGGGTACATTGGTCAGGTCGTCAGTCCAGGGAAGTCTGGTAGGCATCATGCTGGCATTCGGAACATGCTGGCTGAAAAGAGAGTTAACATACAAAGCCAAACAAATTGTTGAGCAATCATGGACCCAAAGCTTGGAATAGTGGAGAGGAAGTGTTAGGAGGGTACTTACTCACTACTCTAGTCTACTTCTGCTTTCAGGTATATATTTTGCAGTAGTTTATGGATACGTGTGAACATTTGCTCTATCTCAGGGGACCTGGTCTATATCTAGGTTTGGGGACTTTATTAGGAAGTGGACCACCTGGAATGGAATTAGAGAGTACTATGAAAGGAAAGGTCTCACCCGAGTGATGAAGCTGAGTGGTTGTCATTCCACACCTGAAGTCTCTGGACACAGTCTGAAGTGATGCATGTTGGGGTGGCACTCCTTGCATTGATTAGGTTGAGATCGGCAGATGCAATA
Organism: Erinaceus europaeus; assembly: GCF_950295315.1. Taxonomy (NCBI): domain Eukaryota; kingdom Metazoa; phylum Chordata; class Mammalia; order Eulipotyphla; family Erinaceidae; genus Erinaceus; species Erinaceus europaeus. The sequence goes on from NC_080162.1 coordinate 144,079,309, forward strand.
TTATTTGATATGAATTGAGAGAAGCATGCAGGAAAGTGGGCCCCACCCTAAGGCTCCAGGACTGGGGGAAATATAGGCTCTATTGGGGAAATGTGAGGTTCTTGCTGTCTTAGGGTTCAGGAAGACAAAGGATAGTTATTGTTATCATCACATTATTTGGTAATTGGGTTAACTTTGAAAAGTCCCTTTGTTAGGGTTTGCTGTATAATACGCAGTATCTTGTATATAACTGTGCCATCGGTTGCTTCTGTTCTACCTGGTCTAGACTTTTGAGAGAGTCCACATATCAAAGACTCAGCCTATGTATTAAAAAAACTCAGTCTGTGTTTTAAAAAGTTCAAGACATACAATCAATTTTTCCACTCTCATATTAATTAAATAGTGATTTATATGACTACACTTCAATAAGAGTGTACGTAAACACCATTCCCACCACCAAAAGACTGTGTCCCATCCCACCTACCCACCCCTGCCCCTCCACCACCCCAGGAAGCCGAACTTCCACCCTAACCCCCCACCACAGGGTTTTTACTTTGGTACCCTACTCTCGATTTAATCAAATCCTGCTTTTAGTTTCTCTTTCTGATCTTCTTTTTCAGCTTCTGTTGATGAGTGGGATCATCCCATACTCATCTTTATCTTTCTGACTTAGCTCACTTAACATAATTCCTTCTAGCTCCATCCAAGATGGGTCAGATAAGGTGGGTTCATTGTTCTTAATAGCTGCATAGTATTCCATTGTGTATATATACCACAGCTTTCTCAGCCACTCATCTGTTGTTGAGCACCTGGGTTGCTTCCAGGTTTTAGCTATTATGAATTGCGCTGATATGAACATAGGTGTACACATATCTTTTTGATTGGACATTATAGAATCCTAGGGTTATATCCCCAGGAGAGGAATTATTGGTTCATATGGAAGGTCTATGTCTAGCCTTGTGAGAGTTCTCCAGACTGCTCTCCAGAGAGGCTGGACAAATTTACATTCCCACCAGCAGTGCAGAAGTGTTCCTCTGTCCCACACAGCCTCTCCAACATTTGTTGCTGCTGTCCTTTTTGATGTATGCCATTCTCACAGGAGTGAGGTGGTATCTTAATGTTGTCTTTATTTGCATTTCTCTGACAATTAGTGACCTGGAGCAGTTTTTCATATGTTTGTTAGCCTTTTGGATCTCCTCTGAAGTGAATGTCTTGTTCATATCCTCTGCCCATTTTTGGATGGAGTCATTTACTTTTTTGGTGCTAAGTTTGCTGAGCTCTTTATATATTTTGGTTATTAGTCTCTTGTCTGATGTATGGCATGTGAAGATCTTCTCCCATTCTGTGAGGGGTCTCCTTGTTTGTGTGATAGTTTCTTTGACTGTGCAGAAGCTTTTCAATTTGATGTAGTCCCATTGGTTTGTTTCTTCTTTAATCTTTCTTGCAATTGGGTTTGTTTCATCAAAGATACCCTTGAGCTTTAGGTGGGAAAGTGTTCCACCAATGTTTTCCTCTATGTATTTGATAGTTTCCGGTCTAACATTCAGGTCCTTGATCCATTTGGAGTTGATTTTTGTTTCTGGTGAGATAAGGTGGTTCAATTTCATTCTTCTGCATGTTACAACCCAGTTTTCCCAGCACCATTTATTGAAGAGAGCCTCCTTCTTCCATTTAATACTTTGGGGCCTCTTATCAAAGACTAGATGTCCATAGGTGTGGGGAGTTAGCTCTGGGCTTTCAGTTCTGTTCCACTAGTCTGTATGCCTATTTTTGTTCCAGTACCAGGCTGTTTTGATAATGATAGCCTTATAATATAGTTTGAGATCTGGGAGTGTGATGCCTCCATTTCTATTTCTTTTCCTCAAGATGGTTTTGGCAATTCTATGTGTTTTCTGTTTCCAGATAAATGATTATAGTTTTTGTTCTATTCTCTTAAAGAAGCTTGGTGGAACTTTGATGGGTATCACATTAAATTTGTGTATGGCTTTGGGGAGAATATTCATTTTGATGACATTTATTCTTTCGATCCATAAGCATGGGATGTCTTTCCATTTCTTGGTATCAGTTTCTATTTCCTTGAGTAGCAACTCATATTTTTCAGTATATAGGTCTTTCACTTCTTTGGTCAGCTTTATTCCTAGGTATTTTATTGATTTTTCTGCAACAGTGAATGGGACTGATTTCTGGATGTCTTCTTCTTCAGTTTTAGTGGTTGCATCAAGAAATGCCACTGATTTTTGTACATTGATTTCGTAGCCTGACACGTTGCTATATTGCCTGATAACTTCCAGTAGTTTTCTGCTGGATTCTTTAGGCTTTTCTATGTATACTATCATATCATCTGCAAATAGTGAGCGCTTGATTCTTTCCTTCCAATCTGTATTCCTTTGATTTATTTCTCTTGCCTGATTGCTATGGCAAGAAATTCCAATACTAATTATTAATTTTGGTCAACCTGAGTGGGGGCAAAGGGACACGCATACATATAATAGTAATAATAAAATAGAACAGAGTGAAAAGCCCTAACAGTGGGTCTGCAGCTTGGACGGCTCCTGATTAGTTCAGCCACCCTGAGCCTAGACAACTGATTGTTAAAAAAAACTTTCCAGCAGTCTTTCCCAGGCGGGGTGAGGCTTTGCTTGGTCAGATATTTATCACTCCAATTGGCCCTAAGTCACTTATGCAGAAAAAAAAAAAAAAAAAAAGAGCCAAGGGATTCAGAGAGAAACAGGATTGGAATGATACCCCTAGTGAGCCAGGAATCTAGGTAAAGAAAAAAGGTCAGCAGGGAGCCTGCTAGCAGCAGCTCCCCACTCCCAGGGTCTGGTTATGGGGGGGAAGGGGGAAGTTCAGAAATAATCAAGAAATTTCCTTTCTTTTTTCTCAATTTTCTAACCCAAATTGAGCTATAGTCACCTCCTTGGTGTCACACTTAGAACTTCTTGTTCCCTGTCCTGCTGAAGGCCAGGATCCTACCCTTTCCAGCAGTTGTGGTCAGAGCTCATGCCAGCAGCTGCTTCCAAGTTGTCATCTTGGCTCCGCCTCCATCTCTCTCTTTCTTAATCTTCCCCTCCCCTCTCAATTCTCTCTCTCTCTCTCTCTCTCTCTCTCTCTCTCTCTCTATATATATATATATATATATATATATATATATATATATATATACATATATGGAAACAGACTTCCAGAGGCAGGGCTATGGAGCAGCAGCAGCTGTATTTTTCTCCTCTCCTCTCCCGGGTGAACTAGGAATACCAAAGGAGTCCACCTGGGACTGCAACAAGGCAGGACTAGAAGGACTTCAAGAACCCACCAATACACAAGTGAGTGCAAATACCTGTGGCTTGTGGACAGAGGGGAGCCTAGGGAGAGATTAAATGGCTGGTAACAGTCTGGCAGTTTACCCATTGAGGAACCACCTCCAGTCTGTTTTACCAACAAAAAGCCAGCTGAAGGGAGGATAAGACTCCCCTAAGACTCACAAAATGCAACTATGAGTCTTCATTGCTACTGTCCTCAAAGGCTGAAGCAGCAGGGAGGAGCCCTGTGGTGACACCAGGGGACAGAGACCTGACCAGGAAACTCAGGAGATCTACATTCTATATGCTCCTGATGAGAATATAGTGAACAGTTGCCTCAGAACCTACTATAGACTATAAACCTACAGACTATAAACCGGACTTGTTTAGAAACTCACAGGGCCCAGCAGTGCTGCTTGGCTTGGCAGAGAAGCTGAATTGAGCCTGGAACTTTGGATCCTTGAGGTGTGAGAGTCTCTTTGCATAACCACTGTGATATCTATCCCTCACCTTGATTTGTCTCTTGGTCAGGAGTCAGTGATTAGGCTAAGAAGCCTACTTACAGCTTAAAAGCCCTCAGGATCCCATAGCCTACAGGGAAGAAAAAGAACAAAAGAGGCTTTTAAAGCCACTTTGCTCCAACTCAGGGATTAAAATAATATTGAAACAACTGTCAATTTCCACAACTGTGGACCCTTTAAGTACCTTACTTAGACACAAGTCAATCCAGGCAAGAGTGATCAGTAATTTGAAAACTTCTGAGAGCAGGACCTCATAACATACTATATAAAATGGTTAAACCAACAAGAAGAAATATTGGAGAAATGAACTGGACAAGAGTCTAGCAAAAATCCCCCCAAAAGGTGAAGAACAAAATAATGAGGCCAACATCCAAACACTAGTTAAGGAAATAATCACAGGAGTGAGTAAAGAGTTTGAAAGAATTGTCATCAGAAATGCAGAAACAACAAATGAGACTCTGGAAGAAAACACTAATTAGCTCAAGGTTATTAGAGAACTGAAAGCTGAAATAGCTGAGCTAAGAACACAACTAGCTGAACAAACAAATGTCACTCAGTATTTAAACAACTGGAGAGAAGTCTAAGGTCATCAGATAAAGAGAGGACTATAAAAGTTGGATAAGGGCAAGAGACTGGTTCACTTAATAATGGCCCTTTTGGGGGGTCTGGCAGTAGCACAGCAGATTAAGCACATGTGATGTGAAGCGCAAGGACCAAAGTAAGGATCCCAGTTTGAGACCCTGACTCCCCACCCACAAGGGAGTTGCTTCACAGGTGGTGAAGCAGGTCTGCAGGTGCCTATCTTTCTCTTCCCCTATCTGTCTTCCTATCCTCTCTCCATTTCTCTCTGTCCTATCCAACAATGAAGACATCATCAACAAACAACAATAATAACTACAACAATAAAACAAGGGCAATAAAAGGTAAAAAAAAAAAAAAGAAAATGAAAAAGAATAATGGCCCTTTTGGTCGATATCACACCACCTCATCATCTGGGGCCTTAGTCAAGGAACCCTTGGATTCCCACACAAACATGATGGGCCTAGACCTCTAATGGACTCCTCTTTGCACAACACTGGTTACTTCCATCAGGAATATCATCAAAAGCCCTGTTGTGGGCCTTCCCAGGACCTTGCCCACATGATAAAACAGTAACAATAGAGACAGCTCCGTTTCTGAAGAGAGGCTGGGGTATCCTGCCCTGCCACTCAAGGAATACTGTCCCTGAAATGAGTACAGCCTACAATGTTCCCAGCTGTAACCATGAGCTACAAACTTAGATCAATAGGGACTTAGAGGTTACACAGGCTCTGGTGCCATATATATCCTAGATTGGGTAAATGGAAGTAAATAGTTAATTTTATCTACAGAATTTTTTTCAAAAATAGGAGCTACTTTCTGCCCTAATCCAACTTTCCAGCCCTTTTCTCTACTCTAATACCATTTTCTCAGACAATATTTCTATCCAACTTTCATGCTAGCTATCAAGCTCAAGCAAAACCACCATAGTTGTGAGCCCCTAGAAACCTACCTAAAAAGGACTTCCTAGTTTTCTTCCTCCCTAAGATCCCTAATCTTGTCTGCTCTGTTCCTACTTTTTGGTTCCTGTTCATTAACCATTTAGTCTCACTTTATGTGCTGCCACCTTCCAGACACCAAGGTGCAGATTCCACCGTAATTCCATCCTGACTTCTCTGGGTGGATGACCTCACCAGTATGTCCAGGAACCTCACATCTCCAGTGCTCTAGCCTACTAAAGATAGATGCAGGTTGGGGCTATGGATCGACTTGCCAATACCCATGTCCAGTGGAGAAGCAATTACAGAAACCATAACTACTACTTTCTGCACCTCAATAATAATCTTTATCTATACTCCCATTGGGGAAATGATAGGAGGAAGAGGATAAGACGGCTCTGAACTCCAGCTCCATCAGCACCCAGAGAGAGAGAAGAGATAAAGAAGAGAGACATTTGGATGTAGTAATGGTGTCATAAGTGGCTTGGAGGGGAAGAGAAGATTGAACCTGGAAAAAAAGGGGGGGTAATTATGTACAAATGTAGACAGTTATAGAGAGGATGGCTGGCCCATGTCTGTAACCTTAGGAGAACTGCTGTGGCTTGCAGTTGGAAGACTGGGGATTCAGAACTATGGTAGTAGAAACAGTGTGGAAGTACACCCCTATTGACATGTAATTTTGTAATCAACACTAAATCACCAATTGAAAAAAATTAGTGGCAGAGTAGACAGATCTCCCTAGTCCCAAACTATGTTTTCTTGGGATTATGCATTTACTCCTATCCCCAACACCACCCCCTTCACTGTTGCTGAAAAAGAAAAAAAAAACCTCTAGTAATGACAATAAGAATCTAGTATTACCCTAAAATATACTTACAAGATTTTTCCAAAATGAAGACACCCAAATCTCACCTACTATAGTATTGCCTTTAGGTTCCTGATTATTAAATAATTTGTTCTGCTTTATATCTTAATGTTTTTTCAGCCACCAAGTTGCAGATGCTACCATGATACCAACCTGACCACCTTGGGCAGACGATCCCACCAATGTGTCTTTAAAAAATGAAGAAAAAGAAAGAAAGAGGGATTGGGTGGTGGTGCACCTGGTTGAGTGCATATGTGACAAAGTGCAAGGACCTAGGTTTGAGCCCTCAGTCCCCACCTGCAGGGGGAACACTTTACAAGTAGTGAAGCAATGTTGCAGGTGTCTCTCTTTCTCTCCCTCTATATCATCCCCTTCCCTCTAGATTTCTGGCTGTCTCTATCCAACAAATAAAATAAAGATAATTAAAAAATTTTTTTACATCTTTAAAAAAGAAAGAAAGAAAGCACGTGTGTGCGCGCGCGCACGAGAGAGAGAGAGAGAGAGAGAGAGAGAGGGAGAGAGAGAGAGAGAGGGGCAAGGGTAGAAAGAGAAACCCAAAGTGAAACCTGGACTGGACATGGGTATTGCACTAAAGCAAAGGATTCTGGGGAAGAAAGGTAGGGAAGGACCTGAGGAGGGTGGGTGGACTTTAGGGCCTGTTGTAAATTAACTTAAAAATTGGTCTGGGGGTTGGGGCTGCTGCTTGCAGCGCGTAGAAGGATTCAGTGTGGGAGCTGGGAACAGGTTTAATCAATACACGGTTTATTAGGGTGAAACAGGTTAAAGGCAAAATAAAGACTTATCATCAAGGGTTAAGTGTACGCTAGGTCTATAAAGTCTGAATATGCTTATCAAAGTTTAGTCCCATAAGGTAAACAATTATAAGCTCTGGTAAAAGTTGCGCATGGCTGTAGAGGGGTCTAAAAGTTTACCGGCTAGCAGAGTCACATGTATTCAGTTCTCAGAAGTAGACATGACGGATGGATGCCTGGATCACCTCCGCTGAGATGCATCTGACCAGAAGAAGCTGCAGCCAAAGAGAGCCAGAGTTCCTGCTGTTGTCCTTTTAAGTCTATTCAGCCTACGCACAATGCTTTGCACACCAGCAAAGTCTGGATTCACCTACAGTCCACCATGCACCTGTGCAGATCACTGCATATTCTGTCGGCCTTCTGTTGCCAAGGCTAATGTCACCACAGTGTCGGGGCTTCCGTCCATGGTCACTGGGATATTGTGTCACCACAAGGGTCCTGGTGCCACGATGGTGGAAAGGGGTCTAAATTGGAGGTAAGAGTGTTTTGCAGACATCTGTCATGGTGAGGTGTGAAATAGTACCCATGTGTCAACAATTACACTACAAACCATTAACACCCCAATAAAATCTTAAAGAAAGGAAGGAAGGAAGAAAGAAACGGAAAACCAAAGCCCCTTTGTACTTGTGCAGTGGCAAATGAGGAGGTGGGGAAAATTTGGTGATAAAGACTACAGGCAGCCTTATTAGGAGCAGGCCCCTAATACCCTGAGAACAACTTCTTTAGCAGATTGTATAGAAGGAACTCTTTGTCTTTGAAAACAAATAAAGAAAAGAACATGAATCTGAAAATGAGGCCTTTGAAATGCTCGGCTTCAATTCCCTTGGGAAAATGGCTGGTAAATAAGTGGTACAGAACTTTATTTTTTCTTTTGACAGAGAGTGGGGGAAAACAAAAAAAAAAAAATGGCCTTTGAAAGTCTTTTGAATCAGTTGGGTCTAGACAGTCTAGAAAAGCAAATAATAAGTAAGAGGATACAGGTAAAATGGAGTGTGTTACTGGCTTGCTGTTGTAGCTTATTTGTAAAAGATGCCATTCCCCCAGAGAGACAGAACCCTGTTACAAGCCTTCTGTGCCCACACCCAGTTCCATTTCTAGTGCAGCAAAGAGGAGTAAGAAGCACTAACAACAACTACACTGAAGAGGGGTGGGGGGGACAGGGACAGAATATTATCCAAAGAAGAGGTGCAAAAGGTTAACAGGCATATGAAAAAATATTCAAAGTCACTGATGATGAGGGAAATACAAATAAAAACAACAATGTTATATATTAGAAAAGACAAAAACACTAATTGTTGGAGAGGGTATGCGAGGAATGAGACTCTCCTACACTGCTCATGGGAATGTGAATTGGTACAATCCCCATGGAAAACAGTCTGGGAATTCATCAGAATGCTATAAATGGACCCTATGGCTCTGAAATTCCTCTTCTGTTATATACCCATAGGAAACAAAGCTACCTCCCTGACTTTACTAGATTTTTCCTGAGCCTGACATCTAATATGCAGATGGACCCAGGTTATTGTCTAAGGAAATGGTGTCATAGCTGGAAAAAGGACTGGATCAAGGAAGAGAGTAGCTCCCAAAGATGGGGAAGGTGTATAAATATTGTTAACTGTAAAGCTCATTGATTTGATCTGGGACCCATATTCAGCACAGGAGCCTATGTAACCTCTGCATCCTGGATAAAGAATATGAAAGCTATCAAGGGAGGGGATTGGATACAGAGTTCTGGTGGTGGGAATTGTGTGGAAATGTACCCTTCTTATCCTATAGTCTTGTCAATATTTCCATTTTATAAATAAAAAAATTTTTTAAAAGATACCTCCCTGAAGAGACCTAGGTGTCTATTTGTGTTAGCCCAAACTTGGAACCCAGATAACCAATAATAGATGAGTGGATATATATATATATATATGATACAGCTGTAAAAAAGACAAAGGAATTTCCTTTGCCATATCTTGGGCATAACTTGGAGGTTTCATATTGAGTGAAATAAGCCAAAAAGAGAAGCAGTAACAAAGGACAGTAAGGCAAAACAAAGTGAAACTTGGACTGCGTATGATATAGTGAACCAGAGAAAAGGACTCTGGGAAATGAAGGAAAGAGATGAGAGGGATGAGAAGGAGGGCCTCTGAGGTCCTGGTGCATCATGTGGAATGGGGACCTAGGTTAGGGGAGAGAGTATCTTGCAGATGCCTATCACGGGGAGGTGAGAGATTGTACCCAGGTGTCAACAACTGTCCTGTAAACCATTAACCCTCCCCCCCAATAAAGTATATTAAAATTTTTTTTGAGGAAGCACAGAGTAGCAGAGCTTAGTTCCCTAGTGGCCCACTAACGCCTCTGAGGGATTCAGACTGAAGAGCAGGCACTACTCAGCCATGAAGCTTCTTCCATCAAGCAAGATGAACAAGGTAGGCTATTCCCCAAGGTACATCTCTGGGCCATCTTTCTCTGTCTGGCGCACGTTTTTCATTCTCAGTGTAGCCTGCACAGTTTACCTCCTTAAAGCAATTTTTCATTTTCACTTTACATTTTTTCTTTTTGACCTATTTTTGAACATCTGAAGGATGCTTTTTGTCAAGTCCTCTGAGAATACATGGATTTGATTCATAAAATTATCTGAAATATAAAAGAACAAGATGGGAAAATATTCCTTTAAAAAAATCTAGAAACTGCATAAAGGACCGATATATCTAATTCAGGGATGGTAGTCACAAATTTTTTAGCAGAAATGTTTAAGCAAATATTTAAGCACTGGTGAGACAGAGGTGGAAAGAATTGATTGGGGGTAGTTTCCAAATTTGGCAGGACATTTAAAAAATAAATAGTTAAATTGAAGGAAATATTTTGAAATTATTTTTATTTATTTATTTGACACAGAGAGAAAGTGAGAGGAGAGAGAGAGGAAGAGAGAGAGAGAGAGAGAGAGAGAGAGAAACTTTCCCCCTAGCAGGTGGGATCCAGGGGCTTAAACGTGGGTTTTTGAGCATAACATGTACTTGACCAAGTGTGCCACCACCAAATCTCTGAAAGAAATATTTCTGAAACTATCAGACAGATAATCCAAAATAATAACAATAATATAGTTGAAAGACAACTACTAGATGGTTTCATTCATGCAGAATATAGACAACTGGATCACATGAACTTACCAAAAAAAAACAGTAGTTGGGGGTGGGGCGGTAATGCAGCAGGTTAAGCGCAGGTAGTACAGAGCACAAGGACTGGTATAAGGATCCATACCTGAGCCCTGGATCCCCATCTGCAGGGGGGACACTTCACAAGTGGTGAAGCAGGTCTGCAGATGTCTATCTTTCTCTTCCCCTCTCTGTCTTCCCCTCCTCTCTCAATTTTTCTCTGTCTATGCAATAACAATAACAACAAGGGCAACAAAACTGGGGAAAATGGCCTCAAGGAGCAGTGGATTTGTAGTGCAGGCACCTAATCCCAGCAGTAACCCTGGAGGTGAAAAAAAAAAAGGAATAGTCAGTCTGTTTCTAAGTAGTGGTTATGGGGGGGGGCATAGAACTTTGGTGGTGGGTTCTGTGTATAATCTTGCATATCACTAACAAAGCACTATAGGATCAAGTGGTGGCACACCTGATTGAGTGCACACAATATCATGAGCAAGGATCTGGGTTCAGGTCCCTTCACAAGGGAGCTTCACAAGCAATGAAGCAGGTCTACATGAACTCAATTCCAACAATAATCCTGGTGGCACTAAAAAGAACAAGAGAGAGAGAAAGAAAAGAAAAGAAAAGAAGAGAAAAGAAAAGAATAGGAGAGGAGAGGAGAGAAAGGAAGAATGAGAAAGGAAGGAAGGAAGACAGATTACAAAACACTTTTTAAAATAAAACTCTATTAAACATTTTAATAAAATTATGACAATGAATCAAATTTGAATCAGCCAAGTTCATGGAAAGACCAAGTGCCCATTTTATTCCCTCCATAGGTAGTGGTTATAACATTATTGGTGTATGAGACTCAGCCAAGAAATATACTGGCCAAAATGTAGCAAAACACACACACTCAGGAAACCCTCCTATTTGTGATCAGAAGGTGCAGAGATGAAGAGAGGTTTGAGTCAGGTCCCTGACACTCAAGCTACTGGCCAGTCTGGAAACTGGACTCAGTACAGCCTCCTCCACCCCCACCCCAGCCTGATTGCCACTCTGCACGAGAGACACAGCTGAGACTCAGCACCAAGGTTGGGTCCAGCCTGGCCTGGTAGCTGCTTCTTCTGTATCTCCTTGCACCTCATCCAGGGAGCCTCCTTTACAGTCTGTACCCTGGTGAATTAATGAAGGGTCCTCCCATTAGTTCCAGGCACATGCACCGTGCCCATGTGATGAGTAGCACCAGTAGGTTTGCTATCAGGTCAAGTCCTCATTCTCCTAGAAGCAATTAGTGTCACATCCACCTGCACTTTGTAAATCACTTTACTGGGCTGCAGAGCTCAGACTGAGGTGCTGCTTCCATCCCCAGCTTCCTGGTGTGTGAATGGCCAATATCCTAGATGCACTCTCTCTCCCTGGTGAGTGCTGTAGCTGTTAACAGCTCAGCTCCAGACCCCAGAGGAAGCCTGTCTTCTGTTAGCAGTGCCTCTCCTCTCTGTTGCCCATGTTACCAACTGCGAAGGTAAAGCTTCTGGATCAACTGGCCTGGATCACAGTTTCCAGAGAGTTGTCAGAACTCAGGATGTTTCTGTGTATGTGACTTAGTGTGGCAGTAACACTTAAATTGGTGAATTTCTCAGGAGAGTGCAAGGACTTCCATAATGTGGGTGGGCCTTGGAAGGCTGAATAGGCAGATCAAGAAAGACTTTGACCAGCAGACAGCCCGGTGACAAGTGAGTGACTAACAAAGTTGTGGTCTATGTGTACAATGGAATAAGAGGCCGGGTGGTGGAGCACCTGGATGACTGCGCGTGTTGTATGCAATGGAATAACACTCAGCTGTTAAAAATGATAATGTCTTCTTTGCCTCAGCTTGGATGGAGGTTGGAAGAATCATGATAAGTGAGGTCAGCCAAAATGAGAAGGATGATCTTAGTCATAAGTAAAATTTAAGAACTTGTTTCGTAAGAACTTTTTTTAAAAAAAAAAACTTGCTATTTTTATTTACTGGATAGAGACCACTAGAAATTGAGAGGGAAGGGGGAGATAGAGAGGGAGAGAAACAGAAAGATACTTGCAGCCCTGCTTCACCACTCTCAAAGCTTTCCCCCTGTAGGTGGGGACCAGAGGCTTGAACCTGGTTCCTTGCACACTGTAACATATACACTCAACCAGGTGTGCTACTGCCCAGACCATTAAGTTAAGAACTTAAGAAACAAGGACAAAAGGGAGAAAACACAAAATAAAACTTTTGGGTTTGGAGTATTGCTCCAAATCATGGGACTCCAAGGAAGGTAAGGAAGGCAGGTTTTTTTTTTTTTGGAGGAGGGTGTCTTTGAGGTCTTGGTGCATGATGGTGGGAAAAGGCCTAGGACTCGGTGGTGGCACAACTGGCTGAACACATATAAACCCATGCATAAGGATGGGAGGGTGGGAGGGGAACTTCATGAGTGGGAAGCAATAATGCAGGTGTCTCTCTCTTTCTCTAACTAATAAACAAATAAATATTTAGGAAAACAACTAAGATGAGGGTAAGAGTATTTTGCAGATACCTATCATGAGGAGCTGATAAATTGTCCTCCTGTTAGTAACTGGGTTGTAATCATCCATTAACCTCCCAGGGGAGAAAGGAAAAAAGAATGAAAGAAGAAAAGAAAGAAAGGAAGAAAGAAGGAAAAAAAGGGAAAGAAAGAGATAGTCAGCCTTTAAATTTACATTGTGAAAATTGCACAAACCATGTGGGGGAGGTAAAGTGCTTACCTTGTATGCATGAGGCCCTGAGTTCACCCTTAGTGTCACATAAAAGAAAAAAGAATATTACAAATGGAGGAACTTTGCTTTGATTTCCCTATCTGTATTCTATCTATCTATCACCTATCTATCTATCTATCTATCTATCTATCTATCTATCTATCTATCTATCTACCTGTCTATCTATCTATCCATCATCTATCTAGCTATCTAGCTATCTCTCATATATACACACAGTCTTAAAAAACAAAAGTGGGGGAGTCAGGTGGTAGCGCAGCAGGTTAAGTGCAGGTGGCACAAAGCACAAGGACCTGTGTTAGGATCTTGGTTCAAGTCCCTGGCTCCCCACCTGCAGGGGAGTTGCTTCACAGATGGTGAAGCAGGTCTGCAGGTGTCTATCTTTCTCTCTGTCTTCCCCTCCTCTCTCCATTTCTCTCTGTCCTATCCAACAACAATGACATCAATAACAATAATAACTACAACAATAAAACAACAAGGGCAACAAAAGGGAATAAATTTTTTAAAAGTGGGACCGGGTGGTGACTCTTTCAGTAGAATACACATATTACCATATAGAAGGACCATGGTTCAAGTCCCCAGTCCCTACCTGCAGAAGAGAAGTTTCATGAATGGGAAACAATGCTGCATATGTCTTTCCTTCTTTGTCCCTTTTTTTTTTATCTCTTTCTCTCTTCTTTCTATTCCCCTCTTCTCTCAACTTTTCCCTGTCCTATAAAAATAAACAAAAGATAAAAGGAAAGAAAGGAAAAAAAAAGAAGAAAAAAAGAAAAGAAAAGAATATCCTCCAGGAATAGTGCATTAATCAGGCAGGCACCAAGCCCCAGTGATAGATAACCTGGTAGCAAGTCTTGGCAAGAGCTCTGGGTTGGCTTTAGACCAGGTACCTCCCTCCTATTCAGCTTCAGCTTCTACAGGCTGACAAACCCCCACCACCACCTCCCTCCTCTCTTTCTCTATGGGCTCTGGGATCTCTGACAACAACACAAGGATAACTGAGCTGTGAGAAGCCCAACTCACAGGAAGCACAAAACAGCACTGTGGAGTCTTGTTTTTTAATCTGCCCTCCACTCAAGTTTATTCTCCACAAGTCTCTAGCTTGCAGCTATTCCCCTGGGCAAAGTGCTGCTTACGGCATAGGCCCTGCCTGGTGTTCCTGAGGACTGAATTGTGGTAAGTGCACAGCACCTGGGAGTTACTATGATTACATGGGCTGGTGCAGACCAGAAACATGCTGGGATGTGAGCTTTTTACTTCTTTCCTGAACCTCTTACAATGGTCAGGGGAGTGTGTGAACAACAGGGAAGCACTGTGGGTACAAAGCCCCAGCCCAGTACTCTCTTGATGGAGTCTTTGTAACACCACAATTGTCAAGTGAGTTCTGATTGTTTTCTGACTGGTGCTTCTTTTCCCTGAAAAGCAGAAATTCAGAATCCTCAATGAAAGCCTTAGAGTCTCATGCAGGGCCTGAGTTCAACAAGATGCTCCCCCAGCCCAGGAGAATCAATGGATTCATCAACAGAGGGAAAGCCCCACATCAAAGATGAGGAGAAGGAGGGGTCAGGCCTGTCCTGGCCTCCAGACCACAGTCCTCTCAGCCTGCTGGACTGGCCAGCAGGGCATATGCTGGCATGGTGCTATCATATCTCTACCTCACTAAACAAATCTTCACAGCCAAACAATAATGCCAACATCTACCACCAGCTTTCAAAATCTCCTTTGAGGTGAATTGTTCCCCTGTTGAATGAAAATTAAGAGCTTTTGCCTGTACAGTCACTTGTAGATGCCTGGCTTCTGCAGGCAGAGAAAAGTGTACCATCATCACTCCACAGATGCTAGAGGAAGCAGGGGGCTTCCCTTTTAGCCCCTGTCTCTCCTGAAACTCACCCAGGATGCTCTCTCTTCTTCATGTCACCCACCCACCCATCTCAAGCACTCTGACACCTGATGACTGGACAGCAACATGGTGGCACTGAAGTCAACACCACAGTAAACACCACAACAATCTCTTTAGCAGGTTCATTGAGGCCTAGCTTAGACTTAAAAAGTCTCCTGTTTTAAGAGCTCAGTGCATGGGAGAATTCTAAGACTGTCAGGAGGGGAAAAAAAGAGGGAGAAAGATGCAGAGATCATATTCAGAGAAATCATAGCAGAATAATTTTCACACCAGGGAAAGCTTCAGAACCTAGAGACCTAGAAAGCTGAGAGAATCCCTAAAGTTCTTAATTCAAAATGGCCTCTACTCCACCCCATCACCTGGGGCACTATTCAGGAAGTACTGAGATTCCCAAACAGACATGACAGGCCTAGACCTCGAGTAGATCCCTCTCTCCATTGTTACAGGTCATCTCTAACAGGAACAACAAAAAAGACCCCTTTGTGGGCCTCCCCATAGAACCTTGCCCCCAACGTGCATCAACAACAGTAACGAATGTTCCTTCCTCTCAAGGAAGGCTAAACAACATACTCTATGTTCCACCTGAGGAAGATGAGTCCTGAAATTGGGGCAGCTTGGAACGTTCCTGATGACCACAGAATGTGAGCTCAGATGTACAGGGATGCAGAGGTCACATAGGCTCCTAAGCTGAATATGGGCCCCAGATCATATCAAATCAATGGGGTTTACAGTCAACAATATTTTACACCTTTCGCACATTTGGGAGCTACTCCCTTCCCTGATCCAGCTTTCTACCCCTTTTACCAGCCACGACATCATCTCCCCAGACAATAACTAGGATCCACCTGCATATCAGATTTCAGGCTCAGGAAAAAAAAAATCTAGTATAGTCATGGGCTCTTTGGAATATAACTAAAATAGGACTACTAACTATCTACAAACTGGAGACCCCCCAACTCTTCATCTGCACTATTTCAGCCTTTGGGCTCACGATTAGTCAACAATTCATTTGGCTCTATATGTTAACTCTTTTTTTAGCCACCAGGTTCCAGATGCTAACATGATACCAACCAGACTTCCCTGGGCAGATGACCTCACCAATGTGTCTTGGAGACCCACTCCAGAGCCCAGCCCAACTAGGGAAAGAGAGAGGCAGGCTGGTAGTATGGATCGACCTGCCAGTGCCCATGTTCTGTGGGGAAGCAATTACAGAAGCCAGACCTTCCACCTTTTGCATCCCACAATGACCTTGGGTCCATACTCCCAGAGGGATAAAGAATAGGAAAGCTATCGGGGAGGGGATGGGATACGGAGATCTGGTGGTGGGAATTGTGTGGCGTTGTACCTCTCTTATCCTATGGTTTTTGTTTGTGTTTCATTTTTATAAATAAAAATTTAAAAAAACAATGAAATTCTACCTCACATTCATGAAAATGGACTGCATCAACTAAACAGGAAATGGAAAGTGTCGGTGAGGATGTAGAGAAAGGGATTCTGTTATGCTGTTGGTGAGAAAGTAAACTGGTGCAGCTGCTATAGAAAATAGTATGAAGGGTTATTAGTTTTTTCCTCCAGGGTTATTGCTGGGCTCGGTGCCTGCACCATGAATCCACCGCTCCTGGAGACCATTTTTTCCCCCTTTTGTTGCCCCTGTTGTTGTAGCCTTCCTTGTTGTGGTTACTATTATTGCCATTGTTGATGTTGTTCGTTGTTGGATAGGACCGAGAGAAATGGAGAGAGGAGGGGAAGACAGAGAGGGGGAGAGAAAGATAGACACCTGCAGACCTACTTCACCGCCTGTGAAGTGACTCCCCTGCAGGTGGGGAGCCGGGGGCTCAAACCGGGATCCTTACGCCAGTCCTTGCGCTTTGGGTCACATGCGCTTGACCCACTGTGCCACTGCCCGACCCCCTGGAGTGTTCTTAAAGCAAATCCAAATGGAATTCCCTATGATCCAGTGATACCACTCCTAGGCGTGTATCCAAAGACACCAACACTAATGAAAAGGGACATATGCAGCCCTATGTTCACAGCTACATTATTTATACTTGCCAAGGAGTAGAAGTAAACTGAATACACATTGACAGACAAATGGTTAAAGAAGCTATGGAACATGTACTCAGTGGAATGTATTCCATTTTACAATAAAAAAAGATGATATTGTTTTCTTTGGGACAAAATGAATGAAACAGAGGTGGTAGTGCTTAGTGAAGGAAGTGAAAGACAACTAACTACTAGATAGTGTCACTCATACCTGGAATATTGGGAACTGAGATACATAACCTCCTTTAAAAAAAAAGTGAAAAAATCATCTCTAAGACTTTGTGAGAACTGTGGTTATTGTTGGATAGGGTAGGGGTATGGGAAGTGGTCACAACTTTGGTGGCAGGTGCTGTGTGCAATTATGCCTCTGTAATCTTATAATCGTATAAGCCATTACTAAATCACTAACATAATATAAAAAATTAAAAAGCTCATTGTGATGAAATTTGACAAAAGTGTACAATTCTGTAACCATTCCCACGGTCAAAGTCCAGGGCATTTTGATCACTCCCAAGCATTCCCTTTTGCCATTACCTGAACTTCCTGACTTCAGGCATCCAGTGATCCACCTGTAATCACTGTTGTCTTTTTCTAGAAACTCAAATAGAAGCATAAAGCACATCACCTTTGAAGTCTGTCTTAACACTCTAAAGATCCACCTCTGCTTTTGCATCTAACATTAGACTGTTCTTCTTTAGTGCTGAGTAGCATTTCATTATCTGAATGCACCAGGATTTACTGATCCGTTCACTTCTTAATGATGGATGTCATATTTCCAGGTTTTGTCTGTTCTAAGTAAAACTAGTATGATTTCCCATGTGTACATTTTTAAAGGTAGAATGTGTTTTTCTTTCTCAAAGATGAATATCAAGAACTGGAATGGTTGAGTCATGTAGCCAGGACTATGTTTGACCTTATACAAAACTACTAAGCTATTTTCCAAAGTGGCTACACCACCTTGCTCTAAGACAGGAGTTCCAGTTCCACTGTGTCTTACCTGTAGTACTTTCTCTCGTGGGGTCATGCTAACATGTGTATGAATATCTCCTGGAGGTTTTCTTTTGATTTTCTTTGATGACAAATGATGTGAAATTTCTTTTCAGCTGCTTATTTGCCATTCCTGAATCTTCTCTAGTAAAAAGTTACCCAAGCTTTGCTCATAACTTTAAAAAATCAGGTTGTATGAATTCGCATTCTGAATTTTAAGAGTCCTTCATGTTTTCTGTATGTAGGTTGTTTATCCCATATATGTTTGGCTGATATAGCAGTCTGAGATTTACAATTTCATTTCCTGACCAGGGTCTTCTAAAGAGCAAATATTTTTGTATGTTTGTTTTTATGAAGTCTAGTTTATCTACTCTTTTTCTCTTATACTTTTCAGTTTTATCTAAGAAACCTCTACCAAGGTCAAGGTCACAAACATCTCCCCCTATGTTTTAAAATTCTATACTTTTAACTTGTCTGTCCTAATGGGATCTACTTTGCGATACTTTTTTGTATATGGCAGAAGGTCAGGATTAAGACTCATTTTGCTCTCCATATGACTTCCAATTGTTTCCACTCCATTTGTTGAGAAGACTGACATTTCTCTCTTGAATTATAATAACACCTTTGCTAAAAATCAATTGGCTATAGAAGCAAGTGTTAATTTTCTGGACTCTTTTATTCAAGCCCACTGAATTATATCTCTTTATGAAAGTCCACAGCACCTTGATTATTGTATCTCTATATAGTAAGTCTGAAAAATAGTTATTATGAATCCTCCCATTATTCTTCCCTATAAAAATGGCTGTGGCTAGTCTATGTTTCTTACATCTATATAAAAATGTAGAATCTGCTTCTGAAAGAAGTCGTAAAGTACCTGATAGGATTTTGATTGGAATTGCTTTTTGATTCCCTCTGTGTTTGTTTGTAACACCCCCTTAGATCTTTTATATTTTCAGTGTTATTTAAATGGCATTGTAAATTTCAATTCTTACGGTTATGTCTATCTTTGCACACTAATCTTGTGTCTGAAAGTCTATATTTATTAACTTTTCTGTGGCGGTAATTGTCATCTAGATAAAAAGCGTTTTTACCTCTTCTTTTCCATTCTACTTGCCTTTTATTTCTCTTTCCTACCTCACTGCACTGTGGATTTCATTATATTGTTAAGCAGAGGCTCTGAGCATGGTCATGCTTCTCTTGTTTGCTAGGCTTAGGGAGGAATCATTCAGTCTTTCACTGCTGAATGTGATGGTAACTGATGGTTTATCATAAATGCTCTTTCAGAATCAGAACATTCTATTTTTTTTCTACTTTTCTGAGAGTTTTCACCATGTGTGGTTGTATTTTGTGCGAAGTTCTTTTTGTATCTATTGAGATGGTTACATTTGTTCTGTGTTAATTTGTTAATAGAGTTGATTCTAATTGAGAGGCTTTTCAAATAATAAACCAACCCGCTGTTTTATCCCAAACTAGAAATTTCAATAGAGCAGTGATTAAACAAGAAGTGTTTTACACATATCAACAATAAAAGACAAAATGTGTGTATGTGGGGCAGGGCGTGGGGATATGGCCAAATCAGGGGAAGCAAAGTCCAAATACGAATGAATCTAGGAAGAAATTTTCAACCTCTCTAGGGATCAGATAGCTGCACATTAAAATAACACTATGTTTACACAGCAATTACTACAGCCAGAGACTTTTAGTTGCTTCCCTCTTAGTGGAACACAAGAGTTGGCACTGTAGCAGCACATTCCAATTAGATATCTGTTGAGTTCAGACTTGATGTATACTTAACTACGTAACCCAGTACCTGGAAAACTCTGTGCCCGGTAAAGTTATCTGTAAGCTCCTCATACATGGATGGGGTCTGTGGCAAAAGCACCCAAGATGCAATAGCCCTTGGGTAAGCTAACTCCCACATGGAAGTGGAAAAGCAATGACTTACTAAGACAGTGACATTCTAGATGCTGATTTAGATATAGAGCCAATTTCCTTCCTGTACCCTAAAGCTGTTTACCCATGTATCCCACTGCTTGTCTTGCTTCCTGTTGAATCAACTCCTTTGTAACCTGGAATTCTTGATGTACTGTAAAACTTACTATTAAAAAGGTTCTGTCCTTTAAGGGGGCACTCCATTGTGCATCCCCCTCCCACAGTCTGTGGAGACACCCTCAGGCCTCTCTTAGAGCACATAATTTATGTTGCTTTGAGTCAGTCTTTGAGGTCCTGCATCATCTGTCATGACAACTTGAGGGGTGCCATGATAAAATCCCTAATTATTTATTAAATTAAACAATGATTATCTGGCACCTGCCTTGGAGAAATATGTAGCATTGCTGAGTTTGTGGATGAACTGGCAGTGTAAGTGACAGTAAACAGCTCGCTCCTTTGTGCTCATCCAGGAGAAGCATGTGCCCGCATCCAAGGACAAGAAGCAGCAATGAGAATGCTCATCATTGTGTGGTTTTCGTGTGTATGTGAAAGATAACTAGAAGAAGAAAGAAAGCTGGTGTGGAATGTTCTGTGCTAGAATGGTTTGCAGGAGAAAGAAGTGAAGGACTTGATTTTAGCAGTGAAACACAGATCTCAAAGATAAGTTGAGGTTTTTCTTTTAAGTAAATAACAAGATAAAGTCTACAGTAGAGCCACTTACATGCATCAAAATACATATCATGCCCTTAAAAAAACTATATACCTTATTTACTTTAAATAATAGACTTATCTGAATGTGGAAAAGTATGTATAAGATATTTCTGAAAGGGCATTACAGTGAATTTGAGGAATAAAAGAAGAATGATAATGAAATAAAGAGAGAGGGTTCTTGCCCCAAAGAAGGGATGTAGCTATGTTTTGAATTAAAGTATAAAATCAGCATAGGAGGGGCCAGGCGGTGGCACACCTGGTTAAGCACAGACATTATAACGTGCAAGGACCTGGGTTCAAGCCCCTGGTCCCCACCTACATGTGGGGAGGCTTTACAAGTGGTGAAGCAGGGCTGCAGGTGTCTCTCTGTCTCCCTCTCTTTCTCCTCTTCCCTTCTCAATTTCTAGCTGTCTTTATCCAATAATATCAATAAAATATATATATTTTTAAAAGTCAGCATAGGAGGCTGGGAGACAGATTACCCAGTACAACACACACCTTACCATGTGTGAGGATACTTAGAGCTCTGGCCACCACTGGGAGCACCTGCATAGAGAAAGCTTCATGAACTCTGCAGCTCTTCTTCTCTCTCTGTTCTTTGTTTCTCTCCCTTCTTTTCCTCTCAATCTCTGTCTCTCATCCTCTACCCAAAAAATAAAGTCCACTAGGAGAGGAGGAATCATGCAGATGCAGAAGGCTGATGACAACGCTAGTGGGGGGAGGGGGGAAGATCAACTTAGTACATTTGTCTAACTGAATTTTTTTTTTTCAATTTCAAGTGAAATTTAAGTTTGAGAAGGACCAGTGGGAGAAAGACTTAGGAACTCAGGTGCCCCATGAATCCCTCTACACAAACCAGAAAGACTATATCCTTGACTAGACCCAACACTACACACTCTCAAACTCTGCCATCTACTGATGAGTCATACTGTCCTGCTACCTCTGACTGCTGCTTCTCAGTGAATTATATCCTAATCACTAGAACAGCGATTGCATGCCCCAAAGAGGTTAAACATCCATCACCTTTTCAAGTGCTTCCTGCTTTAGTTGCCTACTTAAGAAAGAAGCCTCTCCCCATCCTTACAAGAGAAGTAAGTCATCCTGAGCTTCTTCCTTCACTGAAGGAGTGAGGGAGATGTCAGAACTCTGTTGCTACTCCCAGGGTCTCTGTGATGATCTGTCATACCTGGGTCTAAGTGCCAGAAACAGTCAAAAGATCATGCTGGTTTTAAAATTATTTTACACCAGACAGATGCTGTGCTCTATTTTCTGTGAATGAGGAACTGACTTCAGCATGTCTGTGTTCCATCAAAAATGAAGCCACCAGAATCTGTGTCTTCCAAGGTATCTAAAGATTTTGAATTTGCATTATTTTTTCCACTGATGATCTATTTATCACCTCTCTCTCCCTCATCCTGAAGCAGAGAAGAAAAGTCCATGAGGACTGCTTTCATGTGAAGAGGGAGGGAGGGAAGTAAAGACTAACTGGTATTTATTTAACCACCTTGTTTTCATACTGAGATTTGCTGTTTATCTCGAGTATGGTAATACGTTGCCTTGAGCAAGCCACATGTTTATAAACACAGCACTAGGATAAACTCCTGCATATGTATTTCTACTAGGAATTCCTACTGTGTTGAATTCAATCATTAAAAAAAAAAAGAATAATTGTGTGCATTGTACAGCCCTTTCATTGTGATGTCCACTCTGAGTGGAGTGCCTCATCTATACTATTCATATAAATATGAATTTGTCTCTTGAACACATATACCACTATGTAGGTCCATTTGTCCTTTGCTCTAGTGAGAAAGTGGCCACTCTCTGCCCATATTCCCAATGTTGGCTCCACTGTAGAGCAGTCAAGGGATGAGTGAGGTTGATGTAGCACCTCCATTCATCACATTGTCCCCCATCCCACCAAAGTCCTCAATCAGCCCACAGAACCCCTCCTCTTTATCAGACAAACTGGTAAAAATGGATTCAAATTCAGGACTTTGGGTGGTTTGGAGAAGAAGCTCTCTCTCTCACTGTGGATGGAAAGGTCACAGGTGTAGACCTCAGAGCAGCTGAGCCATCTAAGGCCATTTCTCTTCCTCACTGGCCCATATCCTAGCTCACTTGCAGGAGCTTTCTTGGCTCCTCAGTGAAGCAGATCACAGCAAATAAGGTGCATCATGTCTTTCTAAAGCTGCGTCCTCTACCTCCAGTCTCTCATGCACAACCAATCATGCAAATCACACCATAAATAGGTTGTGTGGTTTGTGAGAGAAACACTCTTTCAAGAATTAATGCACATTCATCTTCCCCCAGATGGCAGAGTCAAAGGAGACAGGAACTGCGTGATGGTCACACAACCTTCTCTGTGACAATCACAAAGTGGTCCCAAGTGGAGACACCTGTTTGTGAATGAGTCCAGGAAGAGTAGTCACCTGAAGGACACCAGGTCACTTGAGAAACCTCTACTCCCAGCACCTTTTCACTTGCCCTGCCACCTCCTATGCCATACCTTCTCATCTATAACCTGCCTTGCTTTTTTCCCTTTTTCTCTCTTCCACTCAGAACTATGTTATACAAAAGCCCTGGTCGTGAGTGACAGAAGTTAGGTGAAAAATCATAAGCTTTGATAGTAGACTAATCTGGGTTTACATTCCACGGAAGACAGTTATGAACCATGGAGAAAGACAGATTCTTCATGGGACATATGCATGATCTATTTCTACAGGGTCACCTGTCACCTCCTACCTACTTGGGAATCAGTGAGTTCAGGAAGCGTCTTCTGTAGAGATATGGCATGTGTTTCCACAAATAGGTGGTCTCAAGCTCCATTCCATCCACTCTTCTCTCCCCTCCATCCCTGAAGATTGCACAGGGCCACATGGAGTGCTGGTTTCACCTGAGTAAGACACAAAGTTGCCACAGGATACCTGAGATGCTTCTCTTCTGCATCTCCAAAAGAAAGGAAAGGCATTTTCAAAGAAAGATGCCTTGCAGTAGGTCACAAAGAATTTTAGTAACAAGAGTAGAATGGGGAAATAGCAAATGAGACTCTGAAAGAAAACAATAATTATCTAGAGGTAATTAGAGAGATGGAAGATGAAATAGATAAGTTAAGAGTGCGACTAGTTCCAAAACTGAACCAAGAAGAACTACAAAATTTAAATTCTCCAGTCACAGACAAAGAAATTGAAACCGTTATTAAGAATCTCCCCAACAACAAAAGTCCTGGACCAGATGGCTTCACAAACAAATTCTACAAAACTTTCAGGAAACAGTTAATACCCATACTTCTTAAGCTATTCCATAAGATTTAAGAAACAGGTATACTCCCTTCCACCTTCTATAAAGCCAACATCACCCTGATACCAAAAGCTGATAGGGACAGAACAAAAAAGGGAAACTACAGACCAATATCTCTGATGAACATAGATGCCAAAATATTAAACAAGATCTTGGCCAACCGGATACAGCAACATATCAAAAAGATTGTTCATCACGACCAAGTGGGATTCATCCCAGGAATGCAAGGCTGGTTCAACATCTGTAAGTCAATCAATGTCATTCACCACATCAATAAAAGCAAAGCCAAAAACCACATGATTATCTCAATAGATGCAGAGAAAGCCTTTGACAAGATCCAACACCCATTCATGCTCAAAACTTTACAAAAAATGGGAATAGATGGGAAATTCCTCAAGATAGTGGAGTCAATATATAGCAAACCTACAGCCAACATCATACTCAATGGACAGAAGCGGAAAGCATTCCCCCTCAGATCGGGGACTAGACAGGGCTGTCCACTGTCACCGTTACTCTTCAACATAGTATTGGAAGTTCTTGCCATAGCAATCAGGCAAGAGAAAGAAATCAAAGGAATACAGATTGGAAGGGAAGAAGTCAAGCTCTCACTATTTGCAGATGATATGATAGTATACATAGAAAAACCTAAAGAATCCAGCAGAAAACTACTGGAAGTTATTAGGCAATATAGCAAGGTATCAGGCTACAAAATCAATGTACAAAAATCAGTGGCATTTCTTTATGCAAACACTAAATCTGAAGAAGAAGACATCCAGAAATCACTCCCATTTACTGTTTCAGCAAAATCAATCAAATACCTAGGAATAAAGTTGACCAAAGAAGTGAAAGACTTGTATGCTGAAAACTATGAGTCGCTACTCAAGGAAATAGAAACTGATACCAAGAAATGGAAAGTTATCCCATGCTCATGGATTGGAAGAATAAATATCATCAAAATGAATATTCTCCCCTGAGCCATATACAAATTTAATGCAATACCCATCAAAGTTCCACCAAGCTTCTTTAAGAGAATAGAACAAACACTACAGTCATTTATCTGGAACCTGAAAACACCTAGAATTGCCAAAACCATCTTGAGGAAAAGAAACAGAAATGGAGGCATCACACTCCCAGACCTTAAACTATATTATAAAGCCATCATCATCAAAAAAGCATGGTACTGGAACAAAAATAGGCACACAACCAGTGGAACAGAATTGAAAGCCCAGAAATAAATCCCAACACCTATGGGCATCTAATCTTTGATGAGGGGGCCCAAAGGATTAAATGGAAAAAGGAGGCTCTCTTCAATAGATGGTGCTGGGAAAACTGGGTTGTAACATGCAGAAGAATAAAATTGAACCACTTTATCTCACCAGAAATAAAAATCAACTCCAAATGGATCAAAGACCTAGATGTCAGACCAGAAACAATCAAATACCTAGAGGAAAACATTGGTAAAACACTTTCCCACCGACACCTCAAGGACATCTTTTCTGAATCAAACCCAGTTGCAAGGAAGACTAAAGCAGAAACAAACCAATGGGACTACATCAAATTGAAAAGCTTCTGCACATGCAAAGAAACTATTAAACAAACAGAGAGACCCCCTCACAGAATGGGAGAAGATCTTCACATGCCATACATCAGACAAGAAACTAATCACCAAAATATATAAAGAGCTCAGCAAACTTAGCACCAAAAAAGCAAATGACCCCATCCAAAAATGGGCAGAGTATATGAACAAAACATTCACTACAGAGGAGATACAAAAGGCTAACAAACATATGAAAAACTGCTCTAGGTCAGATTGTCAGAGAAATGCAAATTAAGACAATACTAAGATACCACCTCACTCCTGTAAGAATGGCATACATCAAAAAGGACAGCAGCAACAAATGCTGGAGAGGATGTGGGAACAGAGGAACCCTTTTACATTGCTGGTGGGAATGTAAATTGGTACAGCCTCTGTGGAGAGCAGTCTGGAAAACTGTCAGAAGGCTAGACATAGACCTTCCATATGATCCAGTAATTCCTCTCCTGGGGTTATACCCTAAGGACTCCATAACACCCAACCAAAAAGAAGTGTGTACTCCTATGTTCATAGCAGCACAATTCATAATAGCTAAAACCTGGAAGCTACCCAGGTGCCCAACAACAGATGAGTGGCTGAGAAAGCTGTGGTATATATACACAATGGAATACTATGCAGCTATCAAGAACAATGAACCCACCTTCTCTGACCCATCTTGGACAGAGCTAGAAGGAATTATGTTAAGTGAGCTAAGTCAGAAAGATAAAGATGAGTATGGGATGATCCCACTCATCAACAGAAGTTGACTAAGAAGATCTGAAAGGGAAACTAAAATCAGGACTTGATCAAATTGTAAGTAGGGAACCAAAGTAAAAACCCTGTGGTGAGGGGTAGACATGCAGCTTCCTGGGACAGTGGGGGGTGGGAATGGGTGGGAGGGATGGGTCACAGTCTTTTGGTGGTGGGAATGGTGTTTATGTACACTCCTAGCAAAATGTAGACATATAAATCAATAGTTAATCAATGAGAGGGGGAAAATCAATTGTATGTCTCAAAGTTTTTCAAAACACAAACTGAATCTTTTTAATATATAGGCTGTGTATTTGATATGCGGACTCTCTCAAAAGCCTAGACCAAGTAGATTAGAAGCATCCAATAGCACAGCTATATACAAGATACTGGATACTGTACAGCAAAGTATAACAAAAGGACTTTTCAAAATTAACCCAATTACCAAATAATGTGATGATAACATTAACTATCGATTGTCTTTTGGAACCCTAAGACAGCAGGAACCTCACATCTCCACTATAGAGCCCCTACTTCCTCCAGTCCTGGAACCCTTGGATAGGGCCCACTTTCCCGTATGCCTCTCCCAATCCATATCAAATAATATTGCATCCGCCGATCACAACCTAACCAATGCAACAATTGCCACCTCAACATGCTTCACCTCAGACTGTGTCCAGAGACTTCACGTGTGGAATGACAACCCTTCAGCTTCATTACTCGGGTGAGAGCTTTCCTTTTATAGTACACTCTAATTTCATCTCAGGTGGTTCACTTTCTAACAAAGTCCCATAACCTAGATATACACCAGTTTCTGTGAGAGAGAGCTTATGTTCACACATATCCATAAACTACTGCAAAATATATACCTGAAAGCAGAAGTACACTAGAGTTTGCAGTGAGTACCTCCCTAACACTTCCTCTCCACTATTCCAAGCTTTGGGTCCATGATTGCTCAACAATTTGTTTGGCCTCGTATGTTAACTCTCTTTTCAATCACCAGGTTCCAGATGCCACCAGGATGCTGGCCAGGCTTCCCTGGATTGAAGATCCCACCAATGTGTCCTGGAGCTCAGCTTCCCCAGAGGCCCACCCTACTAGGGAAAGAGAGAGGCAGACTGGGAGTATGGACCGACCAGTCAATGCCCATATTCAGCGCGGAAGCAATTACAGAAGCCTGACCTTCTACCTTCTGCAACCCTCAATGACCCTGGGTCCATGCTCCCAGGGGGATAGAGAATGGGAAAGCTATCAGGGGAGGGGGTGGGTTATGGAGATTGGGTGGCGGGAATTGTGTGGAGTTATACCCCTCTTACCTTATGGTTTTGTTAATTAATCCTTTCTTAAATAAAATAAAATAAAAAGAGTGCGACTAGCTGAACAAGCTAATACACTATCTGAATAGGGTAACAAAACTGATGAGCTACAGACAACAGTAGAAGGAAGAGAGAATAGAATAACTGAGGCAGAAAAAAGAATTAGCAAGATATAGGATGAATTAGAGAAACTTAAGAAAGAAGTAAGAAACTAAAAAAGAAAATGAGAGGTACTGAAGACAACAACAGATACATATGGGATGACTTCAAAAGAAGCAATACACGCATTATTGGTTTACCAGAGGAAGAAAGAGAGGAAGGGGAAGAAAGCATTCTACAGGGCATAATAGCTAAGAACTTCCCTACTCTAGACAACATAAAGGACATAAAGTTTTGGAAAATTAGTAGAATGTCCATGCTCACCCAAGTCTTTCATGGGGAGGCAATTTATGCACAGAAGATACTCTGACCTTGACATAAGAGTGTACAGGACATGACTGAAGGGGGTGGTCTAGGGGACCTTCCAGCTCTGGATGAGATAATCCTACCAGGAAATCCTCTGATTTCCTCCCAAACCATCTCAGTGCCAGAAGAAAAAAAGTCATAAAAATGAAAAATGTTTGTTGACCTTGGAAAGAAATTCTTCCCAAATACAGCACACTGAGCTAGTTTTACCAGAGCAAAAATGAAAAACAAAACAAAAATTCCAGTCCAGTGATTTTTCTATACAAAGTTCCAAGAGGCAACTCTGTTCAGAATTTTGGTATCTATTTTGATTCTTCAGGAGCTCACCCCACAGCTTTGTGCTCAGGGGGTTTACACAGATGCCCTTTCTACTTGAGCATGAGATACAGCATCTATGGGATCAGACACATACCTGGGAGCTCTTGGATTGGATCCTTTCTCCCCATCCACATGTATTCCTCACTGCCTAGCTCCTTGATCTACACAGCATGCTTCCTTCTCTGTCACTATCAATTACCACCACAGTTTCACTTCTGTGTATTCACTCTAGCATATGTACCATCACAACAACAAATGTTAATAAGAACTTACAAATAATTTTTTGATAAGAAAGAAGGGCTTTACTTGACCATTTCAAGTACATGCATACAGGACATCCAAAGAAATCTGTGCTGAGGTCTTTATCTCATGCTGTAAATTTTACTCTGCAAGCAGAGGTGTCCCAATCTCTTTGGAGCTTCAGGTGTTTCTCTTAGAGTCCCAATGATGATGTGGCATCTCTACCTCTGGACCCATCCGTGAAGGACTTGCTCAGTCTTTCTGCATTTACCTCCTCCTGCCTCTTTCTTGGCTCACATGCTCAGCTTCAGATGCAAGGCAAACCAAGAGAAACTATAACACTTTGTCCTAAGGCTTCCCTCCTATTCTGTTATCTGGTCACCCTGACATTTCGTTGGCAGCCTTCAGAGCACTTCACACTTCTCTCTGAGAAACAGTGAGAGCACGATTTATAGGTTCTCATCACACATAGTAAATAGGTTCTAAAGAAAAATCTCTCTTAAAATTGTTAGCACTCTCTAGATTTGGTGAGACATGTTTTTCTTTTCCTTTTCTCTGTTGGTTTCCCAGAGATATCACCAAATAATTATGAAGACCATAAGGACTGAAGTAGTGGCTCAATGATCACTCATCATTTATGACAG
The DNA here is from genome assembly GCF_950295315.1 of Erinaceus europaeus. Taxonomy (NCBI): domain Eukaryota; kingdom Metazoa; phylum Chordata; class Mammalia; order Eulipotyphla; family Erinaceidae; genus Erinaceus; species Erinaceus europaeus. The sequence goes on from NC_080162.1 coordinate 144,108,366, forward strand.
ACTTGTAATTGCACAAAAAATTATGTCCTCAAAATGACAAGATACTGGCATGAGAGTCTTCCTTTTGATTTGGTTTATGACCAGAAGATGAGAACTCTTTCCTCAGATTGGAAGTGGTAAGTACCTGTAGTTTTGCCTTCTACCATCCACTTGACATTGAGCTGGTGACCTGCCTCTGAGCCTGGGGACACAATACCTCCTATGCTCAGAGGTGCTCTGAGTGGCTGAGCCCATGCACATTCAGTGGGAAACCATGCTTTGAGTCTGAGCCAATCAGGACCCTGCAGTCATTCCATGGCTGCAGCCATTCATGTAAAAATTGTCACGTGATCCAGACAGAATGAATAAGTTTCAACAACATGCTGCTGGGGCTGTTAGGGAAGATGCAGGTGTCTTCACCTGAGTCGTGGAAGGTAAGGAGAAGAGTGATGGAGCAGTGTTGACAGATTCATTCAAAGCCAACACTTGAGAAAGAGACTAAGCTGTGGCAAGAAATGGAGTCCTGATATCCAATATTTCAGAGCTACAGTCAGCCAAGAAACTGGTGTATTCTAGGGACACAACAGCTTTCCAAGACTCAGTGTGTGTGATTGTTGAATAGATTGAACAGATGGACACAGAAGAAAGTCAACAACTATCCATGCCAAGTGTTGAGGAGTCCTTAGAAATCAAAGCAACAGTTTCTGGGATTGAAGTCTCTGGGGTGAACATGTGGGTCCATGTTGAATGAGAAAAGCTCATCTGTGGCTAAGTCTCAGTTTTCACTGAGCATACTGCAGGAGAGGTTGAAAAGAGAGAGAAGAGGAGGAGAAATGTTAGGGGAAGAGGAGGCAGGCAGTGGTGTACTGGGTTAAGTAGATACACTACAGTGTGCAAGGACTCAGGTTCTAAGCCCCTGGTCCCCACCTGCAGGGGGAAAGCTTTATTGTCTCTCTTTCTATTTCCCCCTACCTCTCAATTTACGGATGTCTTTATCCAATAATTAAATAAATAAAGATAATATACTTTTTAAAAGTAACTCTAAAAAACACCTCATTAAAAAAAAAAAAATCCATTGACCAGTGGGGAAAATGGAGGCATGCCTCTCAAATCATTCCCACGCCCTTATCTTGTCATCCCAGAGTTGATGACTTTTCTTTCCTCTGTCTACATTCAGGGTTTCAGGTTTTCAGTGTCAGTCCTATGTTAAAAGTCCACTCTTTGAAGCCAAGTGTCCCTGATCAGCTTAGGATAGTTCCTTTCTTAAAATAAGTGATTTAATGATTCAGTATTATTCCTTTCCCAGCACCAATAGATAATCAAACTACAGTTCCTTTCTCAATAGTAGTCATATTTAAACTAAGTTTCTTTCTTAAAGATGAGTATTTATTTACTTATTATTCCTTTCTTAGCACTGATTGGTATAAATTCAAAACCCTTTTCTATCATTTTATTGGGGAATTACAATACAGTTATTGACACATAGGTGCAATTTCTCATCTCCTCATGATAAGAGTCTGCAAAACACTTTCACCCTCAAGTTAGATCCCTTTCCATGATCATGTATCAGAACCCAAAAGCCCTCTCAGCTGCCTCCTTTCCCAGAGTCCTTTGCTTTAATGCAACATACAATAATAGACAATAGCTGCAAACAAAAGTTTCAGTCTTGACAGTAGTAAATGTTAACTAGAATTTCTCGACAATTTTTAAAACTTTATTTATAAAATAAAAAATATCATAAAAATCAACAAAACCATAGGATAAGAGGGTAAAATTCCACATATTTACCACCACCAAGGTTCCATATCCCATCCCTTCTACTGGAAGCTTTCCTATTCTTTATCTCTCTGGGAATATGAACCCAGAATTGTTATGGGGTGCAGAAAATGGAAGGTCTGGCTTCTGTAATTGCTTCTCCACTGAACATGGGCAAATATTTTTTATCCCTTCCTACTCAGTTATAAGGTCACAGATCCACTTGGAACAGGAAACAGACAGCATTTAGGAATGCCTCCCTACCCATCTCTGGTGTGAAGAACAAGCAGGCTCTGGGCCCCAAATCACCTTTCACCTCAGAGGGCTTGAGAGTGGACTGAAGCAGGCAGCATGGGCTCATGGGAAACACTCCAGAAGGGTCGATGGCAGAAGAGGCCAGCTTCCTTCTGGTGCTAACAAGATGAGCATCTCTTGGCAACCCCAAAAGTTGTTCTCAAACAGAAAGAGCTGGGAATCCAAGAAAGAAGAGGCCACACTAGAGCTGGAAATGGAAAAAAAAATCTGTTAAGCAGCTAGAAAGACTTTCAAAAACTGCAGGGTAAGCACTGTTTTGTTCTCCTTCTCTGTAATCTGCATTTCCTCTCCCACTTCTCTGCCAAAGTCCATGGCTTCAGTCCCAGTGAGAGGGTCAGAGACTAAAGGAGTATGGAGGGGGGCAGGGGAGGGTGCAAAAAAGATGCCAAAAAAGGGGGAAAATCTGATTTTATTCAAAAGATCCATAGATCCAAGACTGAAGAAATAGCTCACTTGGATAATTCATTGAAGGAAGCTTTGGTGCTATGACTTCTCCCTCTCCCTCTCCCTCTCCCTCTCCCTCTCCCTCTCCCTCTCCCTCTCCCTCTCCCTCTCCCTCTCCCTCTCCCTCTCCCTCTCCCTCTCCCTCTCCCTGTCCTTTTTCCTCTTCCTCTCCCTCTCTTCATATATACATGGCACCAAGCCCCAGTGACAACCCTGGTGGCAATTTTAAAAAAAGAGAAAGAAAAAAAAGGAAGACGCATTGGCTAATGGGGGAAGGAGGTAAGCACTAAAATTGCCCTTCCCTCCACCCCCCTATTATTGTACTTTGTCTCCTTCATGTACCTGCAGGACTCCATGTTTTCATGGCTGTATCCTAAAACCCCATCCTGAAAATCCAGGCACTTTCCCATGTTCCTGTTCAGCCCAGACTTAAGCAGAATATACAGAAAAGATGAGACCAGGTGCCTGGAGGATCTTTTCTTCTTTTGCCCAGGTGTGTCTGCCTGCCGGTGCTACTGCTATTTACCTGCTTGTTCTCAGGAAATGCCAACAGGTGTTATGGGGAGGTGCCAGTTTCAGTTTTCTCCATAATCACTTTAATCCCTCCTTGCTCTGTTACAGTCACTAGAAACATAAATACAGGAAAAGGGAGAGGACGTGGAACATCACTTAAGGGACACTGCTATTTGAGCAGAGGCCATAATGCAGCAAGCAGAATCCATGCTATGGAATCGGCAAGATTTAGATTCAAATCTTGATTCTAGTTTTTACTGGTGTCTTGGGTAAAGTACTTTGCCTAGCTGGCTCTCATTCAGGCTGTGTGTCACCACTGAAGAAAAAGGCGCTGGGTCAGGGTTCTTCATATCCTGTGTTATCACCTATTTAGAGCATAAGCTGCTGTTCTGTGCTGTGACTTCTCCCTCTAACTACCCCCACTAAAGAGATGGAAACTTACAAACCAGTATCTATGACATCTTCGTGGCATATCCTCAGTGCTTGGGAACCTTTAAAGAATCAGGAATGGAAAGACTCCCCTTGAAAAAATGGAGGCATTTGGCTGGGGTGGGTCACCTGCAGGAGAGTGTTCCTTCACCACATAAGAGAGTGCGATGGTCACAGCCATATCACGGGTCCTCTCCTCAGCACTGCTTCTTCACCTGGAGCAGAAGCAGGATGAAGGCAAGGCAGAAATTCCAACACTGTGTTAGACAAAGTTGAATTCAAGGTCAGAAGCATTCAGTGGGGTTAGAAGCGGTCAGTTCATAATGATAAATGCTACAGTCCCTGGCAGAGATAATACTGTCATGAACCATTAGGAATCAGATAGCCAAGCATCAACATTTGTGAAGGGAAATATACAAAGAGAAACTGGCAAAAAAAAATAGAAAAGTAATAAAAGGTTTTAATATACCTATTTAGATCCTTGGCACATCAAGCATATGAAAATAAGTAGAGGTATAAAAATGTGAATATAATTAAAATTATGTCCTCCTAGATTGCTATAGTGCATTTACAAAAATTACCATCTTTTAGGCATGAATTCCAAGAAGCTATTATAATGCAAACTACATTCAATATTTCAATACAATAAATAAGCAGCAAACATAGAAGCATCAAAAAGCCACATACTTCAAAATTAGGGGGAAAATCTTTCCTAATTAACTATTGGGCCAAAGGTAACAGGTAAATTATAATTGTCAAATGTCTAAAAAATAGAAATGGGATTTAAATTTGTACCCTCAAGGAAATTCATAACCTCAAACACTATATTACTAAGCAAATAAGAGTGAAAATCAATTATATTCAGCATCAGAGATAAAAGGGAAATAATAAAGTTTAGAGAAAGTATGGACTAGGAAATAATGAATTTATACCCAACAAATAGAATACAATATATTAAGAACAGTTTCTTGGAAGGAAAAATCATTATGATGAATACATCATTAGGCTGTCTAATCAAGAATGAAAGGGAAAAAGCACAGAACTACAAAATTAGGAATGGGAAAAGGAGAAAACAGGGAGTTGGTCAGTAGTGACACAATCAGCTAAGCATACATAACACCATGCGCAAGGATCCAGGTTTGAGCCCCTGCTGCCCACCTACAGGAGGGGGAGCGTTTCATGAGCCGTGAAACAGGTCTGCAGATGTCTTATCTTTTCCTCCCTCTCTATTTCCCCTTCCCAATCAATTTCTTTCTGTCCTGTCAAATAAAATCCTCAGGTACCTTCTCCCCAGACAATACCTTTAGCCCATCTTCATGTTAGCTGTTGACAGGGCTCAGGCAAAAATCAGTAAAGTCATGGGTCCCTTGGAATATACCTAAAATAGACCTACTAGCTTTTTCCAAAATGGAGACCCAAAATATCATCTGCTAGAGTCTTACCTTTAGATTCCTGTTTATTAAACAAATTTTTTTCTGCTTTATACCTTAATGCTTTTTTAGCCAACAAGTTACAGATGCTACCATGATGCCAACCTGACTTCCCTAGGTAGAAGACCTCACCAATGTTCCCTGGAACACCACCTATCCAGAGCCCTATCCTACTAGGGAAAGAGAGAAACAGGCTGGAAGTATGGATTGACCTGCCAATGGCCATGTCCAGTGAAGAAACAATTACAGAAGCCAGACCTTCCTCCTCCTGCACCCCATAAAGATCCTGAGTCCATACTCCCAGAAGGATAAAGAACAGGAAAGCTTCCAATGGAGGGGATGGGTTATAGAACTCTGGTGGTGGGGATTGTACCCCTCTTATCCCACAGTCTTGTCGATCATTAATAAATCAATTTAATTTTTTTTAAAGAATTAAAAAAAAAACTAGAAAGAAAAAAATGCCACCAGGAGGCAAGGATTTATAATGTTGGCATGCAGTCCCAGTGATAACCCTGGTGGCAATGAAAAAAAGGGGGGGGAGGAGGAGAACATAGATGCAGAGAAAAATCCAAGGATACAAAGGAGAATATTTTGCTCAGTGATTCGCTAGTTACTTTTTTTTCTATTTTATTTGATAGGATAAAGAGAATGGAGAGGGGAGGAGTGATAGAAAGGAAGAGGTAAAGGTAGATATCTGCAGACCTGCTTCACCACTTGTGAAGCTTTCTTCCTGCAGATGGTGACTGGGGGCTTGAACTTGGGTCCTGCACATTGTAACATGTGCACTCAACCAGGTGTGCCATCACTCAGCCCCTGGTTCCATGTTTCAATAGTATGGAATGTAGAGGTAGCAGGAGGCCAGGAAGTAAAACTTAATCACCAGAAACAAGGTTGGTGTAGCCACCACACTGGAAAAGTGGGATATGTGGGTATCTGAAAGGGATCTTCTCTTTTTTTTTCTTTTTTCATTCTTGGGGAGATTAATGATTTACAGCTGGCAGTAAAATACAGTAATTTGTACATGTATAACATTTCCCAGTTTTCCACATAACAATCTAACCCCTCTAAGTTCTCCTCTGCCATCATGTTCCAGGACCTGAACCCTCCCTCCCACCCCAGTGTCTTCAATATTGGTGCAATACACCAACCCCAGTCCAAATTCTACTGTGTGTTTTCAGGAGAATGGGTTTTTTTTTTTATAAAGCTTTATGTATTTTTATAAAAAGAGAAACCAGAGCACTTTTCAGTTCTGGAATGTGGCAATGGGGTCAAACTGGAGCCTATCTTTGGCCTGCAAATTCAATGCTGACAAGATGAGTTCTCTCTACAGCTTCTTACTGTTTTCTTTCTGATCTTTTAGATTTTTATTTTTAACTTTACTTATTTATTTGATAGGGTAGAGGGAAACTGGGAGGCAATCAGGATAGAATGGGGGAGGGAGAGGGAGAGAGAAAGAGGGGAGAGGGACTTGTACCACTCTTTTCCTACTTTCAAAGCTTTTCCCTGATGTTATAGGTTGGGGGATTGAACCCGGGTCCTTTTGCATGGCAACACATGCACTTAACCAGGTGTGTCACCACCTTGCCCCCTACTGTTTTCTTAACTGTCAATGCTTTTGTTTTAAGATTTATTTATTAATGGGAGGGTAGACACACACACACACACACACACACACACACACACACACACGGGGGGGGGGGGGCACATCAGAATATCACTCTAGCTTGTGATGCCAAGGATTGAACTTGGGACCTTATGCTTGAGAAGTTCAATGCAGAACCTCCTGCACCATTTTCTGGGTTACTAATTATCAGAATTTCACAAAAGAAACAGAGGGAGACAAGACAATGCATCATGTGATATGTCAGCCCTGGGGGTTAAGCCAGGCACCACAAGAATGCAAGTTAGATGTTCTCTCTTCTGACCTACCTCCCCCTCTGTGACTTGGCTTCAGTACTATCTTGCAAAATAAAATCTGGACACTAAAACACATGCCTATTGTTAATCTACTCACCTTTTCTGCTTGACTTTAGGGATTACTCACAGATAATAATTTCATAGAATGATACAGTTTTTATTATAAGTATTGACACAGCATTGCAATACACAACTTAAGTTAAAATCCAGTGTAGACTTTCACAGTTTTATGCTTTTTAAAAAAATATATTTATTTAATTTATTTATTCCCTTTTGTTGCCCTTGTTGTTTTATTGTTGTAGTTATTATTGTTGTCGTTGTTGTTGCATAGTACAGAAAGCAATGGAGAGAGGAGGGGAAGACAGAGAGAGAGGAGAGAAAGATAGACACCTGCAGATCTGCTTCACCGCTTGTGAAGCGACTCCTCTACAGGTAGGGAGCTGGGGCTCGAACCGGGATCCTTAAGCCGGGCCTTGTGCTTTGCACCACCTGCACTTAACCCACTGCACTACAGCCCGACTCCCAGTTTTATGCTTTTTAAAATATGTTTTCCCCTTACATCTTATTTTACTTCTGCCTTTCTTATTTTAGACTAGCTGGGAAGTCATACATTTTCTCAAAAAAAGCAGCTTCTATTTTGTTGATCAATTCTACTGTTTTCTGGATCACTATTTTCAACCTTAACAATTATTAATATATGTGACTTTCTTCCTTGTCTTATATTTTAATGGGAAATTATAATTAGAAGCTATAGTAACAGGAGAATTTAGGTAGTAGTGATTTCTCAGGACTTGAAAGTGGACAGGAAGCAGGTTAGTAACTTAATGATTACTAAGACATGCATATCTGGATACAGAAGCAAGTGGTAAATTTATGAGACAGAAGAAACCAGGATCTTATTCCAGAATAACTTCATGGACTCCACTATTCCAATGTGATTTTTAAATTTTATTTATTTATTTATTTATTTATTTATTTGCCTCCAGGGTTATCGCTTGGGCTCAGTGCCTGCACCACGAATCCACTGCTCCTGGAGACCATTTTTTTCCCATTTTGTTGTCCTTGTTGTTGTCCTTATTGTTATTGTGGCCATTGATGTCGCTGTTGTTGAATAGGACAGAGAGAAATTAAAAGAAGAGGGGAAGACAGAGGGGGAGAAAAAGATAAATACCCACAGACCTGCTTCACTGTTTGTGAAGGGGCCCCCTTGCAGGTGGGGAGCTGGGGACTCCAACTGGGATCCTTATGCCGAACCTTGCACTTCATGCCATTTGTGCTTAACCCAATGTGCTACTGCCCGACGCCTGTGATGTTTTATTTTATCTAAAGCATACTTCAGTCTTTCGAGGTATGGGAAAGGGTGTCAGTTATACTTTTTCTTTTTTTTTTAATTTCTTTATTGGGGAATTAATGTTTTATATTCAAGAGTAAATACAATAGTTTGTACATGCATAACATTTCCCAGTTTTCCATATAACAATACAACCCCCACTAAGTCCTCTGTCATCCTTCTTGGACCTGCATTCCCCCCACCACCACCACCAAAGAATCTTTTCCTTTGGTGCAATATGCCAATTCCAGTTCAGGTTCTATTTGTGTTTGCTCTTCTGATCTTGTTTTTCAGCTTCTGCCTTTGAGAGTGAGATCATCCCATAGTCATCCTTCTGTTTCTGACTTATTTCACTTAACGTGAATTTTTCAAGGTCCGTCTAAGATCGTAATGGTGAAGTCACCATTTTTAATAGCTGAGTAGTATTCCATTGTGTATATATACCACAACTTGCTCAGCCACTCATCTATTGTTAGTCACCTGGGTTGCTTCCAGGTTTTGGCTATTACAAATTATGCTGCTAAGAACATATGTGCACACAGATCATTTTGGATGGATGTGTTGGGTTCCTTAGGATATATCCCCAGGAGAAGAATTGCAGGATCATAGGGTAGGTCCATTTCTAGCCTTCTGAGAGTTCCCCAGACTGTTCTCCACAGAGGCTGGACCAATTTACAATCCCACCAGCAGTGCAGGAGGGTTCCTTTGACCCTCTCCAGCGTTTGTTGCTGTTACCTTTTCTGATGTATGACATTCTCACAGGAGTGAAGTGGTATGTCATTGTTGTCTTTATTTGCATTTCTCTGCCAATCAAAGACTTGGAACATTTTTTCGTATGTTTCTTGGACGTTTGGATCTCTTCTGAGGTGAATATTCTGTCTATGTCCTCTCCCCATTTTTGGATGGGGTATTTGTTTTCTTGTGGTTGAGTTTGGAAAGCTCTTTATATATAATTTTGGTTATTAGCCTCTTGTCTGATGCATGGCATGTAAAAATCTCCTCCCATTCTGTGAGGGATCTCTTGGTTTGGGTGGTGGTTTCTTTTGCTGTGCAGAAGGTTTTTTTTAAAATTTTTTAATATTTATTTTATTTATTTATTCCCTTTTTGTTGCCCTTGTTGTTTTATTGTTGTAGTTATTATTGTTGTTGTCGTTGTTGGATAGGACAGAGAAAAATGGAGAGAGGAGGGGAAGATAGAGAGGAGGAGAGACAGACACCTGCAGACCTGCTTCACCACCTGTGAAGTGACTCCCATGCAGGTGGGGAGCCAGGGTTCGAACCGGGATCCTTATGCCGGTCCTTGTGCTTTGCGCCACCTGCGCTTAACCCACTGCGCTACAGCCCGACTCCCCAGAAGTTTTTTATTTGATGTACTTCCACAGGTTTATGCTTACCTTAGTCTTCTTTGTAATTGGATTCTTTTCATTGAAGATGTCTTTAAAATTTGTGTGGAAAAGAGTTCTGCCAATATTTTCTTCTAAGTATATGATAGTTTCTGGTCTAACATCCAAGTCCTTGATCCACTTGGAATTTACTTTTGTATTTGGTGAAATATAGTGATTCAGTTTCATTCTTCTGCATGTTTCAACCTATTTTTTCCAACACTATTTGTTAAAGAGACTCTGCTTTCTCCATTTAATAGTCTGGGCACCTTTGTCAAAGATTAGATGTCCATAGGTGTGGGGGCTTATTTCTGGGCTCTCAGTTCTATTCCACTAGTCAGTGTGTCTATTCATGTTTCAGTACCAAGCAGTTTTGATGACAATGGCCCTATAATACACTTTCAGATCTGGGAGTGTGATGCCTCCAGTTCTGTTCTTTCTTCTCAAGATTGGGAAGAAGGGGAACTTTTATTGACTCCATGGGATGTTAAGCAATGACTGTTCGATCACACTATGCCTTGTCATGAAACAAGTTGACAGTCTCCTACAAAATTAATGAATCTGTATAGCAGGAAACACTCTGGATCTGTCAAGAAGACTGATGAATCACCTAATAGAAATTGGGATCCCACATTGATTCATAGTCAGTGGCTCCTGCTTTGATGACAAAGTCCATGTTCAGAAAGGATTGGTGGTCAGAAGGGGAGGATGCATGTTGGTGGACCTCTCAAAATGACCACAGAATATAGATATTTGTGTCCTGTGTGATTGCTCACTTGGGCAAACAAAACACAATCTGTTAGTGTTGATCCCGTGTGCGTGTGCGCGTGTGTGTGGTGTGTGACCAGGGTCTTGAGCATGTTCAATTTCATCACTTGAGGACGTTTTTTCATTGAGATAGAGAGAAAAAAAGAAAGAGAGGAAGGGAGGAAGGAAGGAAGGAAGGAAGTGTTGTTAAAATTTTGTAGGCTCTTGCCGGCCGGGCTTGCTTCACGGTGGTGAACAGAGATGCGGAGACAACGGCTGGGCAGGGAAGCTGTATTTCTTTATTCAGGAACAACGATTCACAAACTAAGACAAACTAATCACCAAACAGAACTCTGCTGTCTCTTTGCAGCTACACAAGCACTCTCTCTCTTACTCTGGAACTCTGCAACTCTCCAACTCTGGCACTCTGGAACTCTCGTACTTGAGAGCCCTCTGAAACTCTGGCACACTGGAACTCTCTCTTACTCTGTAACCCTGAAACTCTCGAACTCTGGAATTCTCTGACTCAGGAACTCTCTCCCTTACTCTCGAACTCAGAAACTCTCGGACTCAGGAACCCTCTCTCGGGGTTCCTTGGGGCGGGGCCAAGCAGGCCCACCAAATTAACTGGACTAATCCAATTCTCTTGGCGGGGGAGGGTTAGAACAAACCAATGTAAAGCATACGACAAGGAAGGAAGGAAGGAAGGAAGGAAGGAAGGAAGGAAGGAAGGAAGGAAGAAAAAAGAAAGGAAGGAAGAAAGAGGGGAGGGAGTCGGGCAGTAGCTCAGAGCAAAGCACAAGGACCTTTGTAAGGATCCCGGTTCGAGCCCCCGGCTCCCCACCTGCAGGTGAGTCACTTCATAAGTGGTGAAGCAGGTCTGTAGGTGTCTGTCTTTCTCTTCCCCTCTCTGTCTTCCCCTCCTCTCTCCTCTCTGTCCTATCCAGCAATGACAACATCAATAACTACAACAATAAAACAACAAGGGCAACAAAAGAGAATAAATAAATATCTTTTTAAAAAAGAAAAAAAGAGAGAAACCACAGTGCTGAAGCTTGCTCCATTTCCATGGCATCTGCCATATGGTGCCAGGGTTTGAACCTGGCTAGTACACATGACAACACAAGCATCCTACTTAGTGAACTGGCTCTCCATCCTTGATGTCAGCCTCTGTGCCCAGCACCTACAGTACTTGGTCATTGGGCTCCTGAGTATAATAGCAGGGTAAGAATCAATGCATGCATTTAAATGGACATTTTCCATCATGCCTAATCTGTTCACCACAACTGTTGAGTATTCGTTTTCCCACAGCAGAATTAAATGATGAAAGCCCACTGAGACACCATGCTGAAGGTGCTGGTAAGAGGGATTAAAATGGTGCCCTTTAATCTCAGAATGGCTGCAGCCTGACCTCAATGAAATGGATCTGTTAATTAAATATGGCCACCCCACCATTCCTATAGCCACTGTGAGCTTCAAAAATGTCCAGAGAAAGAGAGGGTCAAGTCAAGGTGACTGAACAGCTATAGAGTCAATGATGGAATCAGAGAGAAAATTTAAAATTTTATGTGAACAAATGAAAAGGGAGACCTTAGGTTTCCAAACCTTAAGACATAAAAACAAAGTCATAGTCATACGGGCTTATATCAGGATGCAAGAAAAATCTTAAAGAGACAATCTAACCTCACATTTAAAGGAACCAGAGAGAGAGAACTAGCCAGTGGTAGAGTGCACATCCTACAATGCACAAGGACCCTGGTTAAAGCCTCCAGTTCCCACCTATGGGGGAAAGCTTCACAAATGATTAAGCAGTGCTGCAGGTGTCTCTTTCTCTGTCCCTTTCTGTCTTCCCTTTTCTTCTTGATTTCTTCCTGTCTCTATTAAATAAATAAATGAATAAATAATTAAGAGAAAGAAGAATACATGAATCCTAAAACCAGAGAATGATGGAGATAATGATAATTGGAGCAGAAATGAACACAATAGAAATATGAAAGACAGTACAAAAATAAACTAGTGAAACCAAGAGCTGGTTCTTCAAGAGCATAAGCAAAGCCCATAGGTAGAGCCACTAAGGAAAAGAGAGAAAACCCTAATAAGTAGGTAGGATCAAAGATGAAAGTGGAGAAGTTAAAAGAAGTACCACATTAATTCAAAGAACTATTCTTTTTTTCTTTTTCTTCTTTCTTTCCCCTCCCTTTTCTTTTGAGACAGAGAGACAGAGAGGCAGAGAGAGTGGAAGAGAGCGCATCATTAAGTTACTGAGGTTTCCTTCAATGTGATGGGAGAGACAGGCTTGGATCTGGACCATGCACACAACAAAGTAGCTCAAAGCAGAGTTATTTCATCAAAGGGACTGTTGTGAACAATTTTGTGTCACTAAGTAGAAGAAAACAGAGGAAACAGAGAAATTCTTAGAAGCAAGCAACCATCTCCCAAGGAAATAGAAACAAGTCAGTTATGAGCAAGAAAATTGGAACCAAAACCAAAAGTTCTCACAAAAATGAAAGCCAAGTTAAAATGGTTTTACTGTTGAGTTCTACCAAGACTTCAGTGATAACCTATTACCTTTCCTTCTCAGCTCTACCAAAAATTTGGAGAAAGGAGAATTCTTCCAAAACTTTTTTTCCCTTTTCTTTATTATTGTTGTATTTATTATTGTTGTTATTGTTGTCATCATTGTTAGATAGGACAGAGAGAAATAGAGAGAGGAGGGGAAGACAGAGAGGGGGAGAGAAAATAGACACCTACAGACCTGCTTCACCACCTGTGAAGTGATACCCCTGCAGGTGGGGAGCCAGGCCTTGAACCTGTATCCTTATGATGGTCCTTACACTTTGCACAACATGCGCTTAGCGCTCTGCGCTACTGCCTGACTCCCCTTCCAAAATTTTTATGGGGGAGCCAGGTGGTGGTGTATGTGATCAAGTGCACATAATACCAAAAACCTTTTATGAGACATTTTTTCTGATACCAAAGCTAGAAGGGAACATAATGAAGATAAGAACAGAGAATTTTTTTTTTTAAGGGCACTAATCTCACTTCTGATAGCTCCATCCTTATGACCTAATTATTTCCCAATGACCCTACCTCCAAATATCATCACATTAAAGACTGAGTTTCAATGTACATATTGTTGGCACATGTTTGTTTTTCTTCTTTTTTAACTTTTTATTAGTGATTTAATATCGATTAAAATGTTGTATTATATCAGGGGTATAATTTCATACAGTTCCCACCACCAGAGTTCTGTGTCCCACCCCTTCCATTGGAAACTTTCTTATTTTTTATCCCTCTTGGAGCGTGGACCAAAATTCTTTATTTTTAATTTTTATTATTTTTATTTATTTATTTGTTAATGACAGCCAGAAATTGAGAGGGAAGGGGGAGGTAGAAAGAGAGAGAGAGAGAGAGAGAGAGAGAGAGAGACAGACCTGCTTCACCACTTGCAAAGCTTCCCCCTACAGGTGAGGACCAAAGGCTCAAACCCAGGTCCTTATACATTGTAATAAGTGCGCTTAACCAGGTGTGCCACTACCTAGCCCTGGCCAAAATTCTTTATGGAGTGCAGAAGGTGGAAGGTCTGAATTATATAATTGCTTCTCCACTAGACTTGGGTGTTGACAGGTAGATCCCTACCCCAGACTGTTTCTATCTATCTATCTATCTATCTATCTATCTATCTATCTATCTATCTAGTAAGGTAGGAGAGGTGAGAAGTGAGAGGTGAGACTTTGGGACACATTGGTAAGATCATTTGACCAGGGAATTCAGGATGCCATCATGGTAACATCTGCAACTTGGTGTCTGAAAATCAGTAAGATATAAAGCAGGACAAATTGTTTAATAGACAGGAACTCAAAGATAGGAATAGAGCAGATGAAATTAGGGGTCTTCCCTGACTAAATTGTAAGTACGGCACCAAAGTAAAAACCCTGTGGTGAGGGGTAGACATGCAGCTTCCTGGAACAGTGGGGTGTGGGAGTGGGTGGGAGGGATGGGTCACAGTCTTTTGGTGGTGGGAATGGTATTTATGTACACTCCTACTAAAGTGTAGTCATATAAATCACTAGTTAATTAATATGAGAGGGGCAAAATTAATTGGATGTCTCGAAGTTTTTAAAACACAGACTAGGGGGGGTTTCCCGGAAGATGGCAGACTGAGAAGCTGCTAGTGGCTGAGCTCTGACCACAATTCCTGGAAACGGTAGGATTTTCTGCCTTTAGCAGGCCAGCCAATAAGGGGTCCTAGCGGTGACACCAAGGAGGTGACCATAACTTAATTTGGGTTAAGAATTAGAGTAGGGAAAAAAGGGGGAAAAATTTTTTTTTCTTCCTTTTAATTTTCAAGCATACCTCCTTCCCGCCCCCCCACCCCCAATAAGGAGTCCCTGGGGACCAGCTCCTAACAGGATCCCCTGCTAGGAGCTCCATTTCTTTACCAAATTCCTGTCCCACCAGGGAGTATCATTAATTCTAAGTCTATACCCTTCTGAAACCTCTAGCCTTTTGTCTTTCTAAGTAGCCAACCCCCTCCCCACCTCACCCCACATAGCTAATTAAATAATTAAAAATAAATACATTTTAAAAAAACCCTATCCTTTCACTGCCCTTTTATGACTGTTCTTTTGCTTATCTTTTTCTTTTTTCTCTCTCTCTTTTTTTTTCTTTTTCTCATTCTTGTCATCCCTTCTTCCTTAATCCTACAGCTACCAAAGTCACAGCCCCCAGCCCCCACACCAACAAACAGTGTGCTTTTTTGAATTCACTGATACACATTTGGGAATTTCCTTTTCCTGCTCTTTAATTACAGATCTTTTTCTTATCTTTTCCCTTTTCTCTCTCTTGTCTCTCTCTCTCTCTCTCTTTTTTTAATCTTGTCATACACTTCTTCCTTCCTTCTTCTTTGCCTTTCTGAATTTGTGAATTATTTTGGGGAAGAAATCTGACTCAGAGTGGACTCTCTATGTGTGTATCTCTGCTCTAGTTCCCTTTCCCCTCTTGTTACCCCTAGAATATACAGTGGATAGTAGATTTGCATAACTGTCTATTCTTGCTATCCTTTCTTTCTTTTCTCTTTCTTCACTGGGATTTGGTTACTATTTTTTCACGGACTGGAGAAATTGTTTGGCTAACTGGTAACTATTAAACTACTTCAATACTTGCTTCAGTTGCTACTGTAATTCCTGAGGTTGATGAGAGCAATTGTCATAAAGGTATTTAGTACAGTCTTACTTGTACTCAAGATACAACAACTGAGGAACAACAGAGCATAAAAAAAAGAAACACATAAATCATAAAAATGGGTAGATCAAAAACAAATAAAATTGCTACTCCAATGAATGAAGAAAAGAGCCCAGAAGAAACTACAAATCAGCCAGAAGTAACCATAGATAAGAAAAGTATGCAAGCAATAATAAACTTATTAATCACAAAAATGAAAACAACATTTGAGGAAAGGAATGGCAGTATTAGAGAAACAACAGTTGAGACCCCCAAGGAAAATACTGATTATCTTGAGGCAATTAGAGAACTGAAAGCTGAAATAGCTATAATGAAGAAAGAAGCTGAGGCAAGGGAAAGCAGACTAACAGAAGCAGAAAACAGAATTAGTCAGACAGAGGATGAGTTAGAGAAAACGAAGAAAGAGGTGAAAGAGCTTAAAAAGAGATTGAGAGACACTGAAAACAACAACAGAGACATATGGGATGATCACAAAAGAAGTAACATTCGTATAATTGGCCTGCCAGAGGAAGAAAGAGAGGAAGGGGAAGCAAACATTCTAGAGGAAATAATAGAAGAAAACTTCCCAGACCTGAATAACAGAAAGGACATCAAGATTCAAGAGGCCCAGAGAGTACCAAACAGAATCAACCCAGACCTGAAGACACCAAGACACATCATAGTCACAATGAGAAGAAGTAAGGATAAAGAAAGGATCCTAAAGGCTGCAAGAGAGAAACAAAAAGTCACATACAAGGGAAAACCCCTAATATTATCTGTAGACTTCTCCACTCAAACTCTAAAAGCCAGAAGCAAATGGCAAGATATCAAGCCCTGGATGAAAAAGGGTTTCAACCAAGGATAATATATCCTGCTAGACTTTCATTCAAACCAGATGGAGGGATCAAAACCTTCTTAGACAAACAACAGTTAAAGGAGGCAACCATCACCAAGCCGGCCCTGAAAGAGGTTCTAAGAGACCTCTTATAAACAAGAACATCACTATAATACTGGCAATATATCAGAGCAAACAAAAAAATTTTTTTGAACAATGGCACTACAATACATTAGATCCATAATATCAATAAATGTCAATGGCTTAAACTCACCCATCAAAAGGCACAGGGTGGGGGGATGGATCAGAAAACATAACCCAACCATATGCTGCTTGCAAGAATCCCATCTGTCACAACAAGATAATCACAGACTTAAAGTGAAAGGATGGAAAACTATCATACAGGCTAACGGACCACAAAAAAGGGCAGGAACAACCATTCTCATCTCAGACACGATTGATTTTAAATTAAATAAAGTAATAAAAGATAGGCAAGGACATTACATAATGATTAGAGGATCAATCAGCCAAGAACTTAACAACTATTAACATCTATGCACCCAATGAGGGACCATCTAAATACATCGAGCACCTACTGAAAGAATTTCAAAAATACATCAATAGTAATATAATAATAGTGGGAGACTTCAATACCCCACTCTCACACTTAGACAGATCAACAAAGCAGAGAACCAATAAAGATACAAGAGAATTGAATGAAGAGATGGACAGACTAGACCTCTTGGACATTTTCAGACTCCTCCACCCCAACAAACTGGAATACACCTTCTTTTCAAATCCACATAACACATACTCAAGGATAGACCACATGTTAGGCCACAAAGACAGCATCAATAAATTCAAGAGCATTGAAATCATCCCAAGTATCTTCTCAGACCACAGTGGAGTAAAACTAACATTTAACAACAAACAGAAAATTATTAAAAGTCACAGAATTTGGAAACTAAACAACATACTCCTTAAGAACCACTGGGTCAGAGACTCACTCAAGCAGGAAATTCAAATGTTCCTGGAAACTAATGAAAATGAAGACACAACCTATCAAAATATTTGGGACACAGCTAAATCAGTACTGAGAGGGAAACTTATAGCCTTACAATCACATATTAAACACCAAGAAGAAGCTCAAATGAACGACCTTACTGCACACCTCAAGGACTTAGAGGAAGAGGAACAAAGGAACCCTAAAGCAACCAGAAGGACAGAAATCACTAAAGTTAGAGCAGAAATAAACATCGAAAATAAAAGAACCATACAAAAGATCAATGAAGCCAAATGTTGGTTCTTTGAAAGATTAAACAAAATTGACAAACCCCTAGCCAGACTCACCAAACAAAAAAGAGAGAAAACTCAAATTAATAGAATTGTAAACAATGGAGGAGATATCACAACTGACACCACAGAAATCCAGAGAATCCTGTGAAACTTCTATAAAGAACTATATGCCACCAAGCTAGAGAATCTGGAAGAAATAGAACAATTCCTGGAAACATATGCCCTTCCAAAACTGAACCAAAAAGAACTACAAAATCTAAATGCACCAATCACAAACAAAGAAATTGAAACCGTTATTAAGAATCTCCCCAACAACAAAAGTCCTGGACCAGATGGCTTCACAAACGAATTCTACAAAACTTTCAGGAAACAGTTAGTACCCATACTTCTTAAGCTTTTCCATAAGATTGAAGAAACAAGAATACTCCCTTCCACCTTCTATGAAGCCAACATCACCCTGATACCAAAAGCTGATAGGGACAGAACAAAAAAGGAAAACTACAGACCAATATCTCTGATGAACATAGATGCCAAAATATTAAACAAGATCTTGGCCAACCGGATACAGCAACATATAGAAAAAGATTGTTCATCACGACCAAGTGGGATTCATCCCAGGAAAGCAAGGCTAGTGCAACATCCGTAAGTCAATCGATGTCATTCACCACATCAATAAAAGCAAAGCCAAAAACCA
The DNA here is from genome assembly GCF_950295315.1 of Erinaceus europaeus. NCBI lineage: Eukaryota > Metazoa > Chordata > Mammalia > Eulipotyphla > Erinaceidae > Erinaceus > Erinaceus europaeus. Next base: position 144,126,655 of record NC_080162.1, read on the forward strand.
CATGATTATCTCAATAGATGCAGAGAAAGCCTTTGACAAGATCCAACACCCATTCATGCTCAAAACTTTACAAAAAATGGGAATAGATGGGAAATTCCTCAAGATAGTGGAATCTATATATAGCAAACCTACAGCCAACATCATACTCAATGGACAGAAGCGGAAAGCATTCCCCCTCAGATCGGGGACTAGACAGGGCTGTCCACTGTCACCGTTACTCTTCAACATAGTATTGGAAGTTCTTGCCATAGCAATCAGGCAAGAGAAAGAAATCAAAGGAATACAGATTGGAAGGGAAGAAGTCAAGCTCTCACTATTTGCAGATGATATGATAGTATACATAGAAAGACCTAAAGAATCCAGCAGAAAATTACTGGAAGTTATTAGGCAATATAGCAAGGTATCAGGCTACAAAATCAATGTACAAAAATCAGTGGCATTTCTTTATGCAAACACTAAATCTGAAGAAGAAGACATCCAGAAATCACTCCCATTTACTGTTTCAGCAAAATCAATCAAATACCTAGGAATGAAGTTGACCAAAGAAATGAAAGACTTGTATGCTGAAAACTATGAGTTGCTACTCAAGGAAATAGAAACTGATACCAAGAAATGGAAAGATATCCCATGCTCATGGATTGGAAGAATAAATATCATCAAAACGAATATTCTCCCCAGAGCCATATGCAAATTTAATGCAATACCCATCAAAGTTCCACCAAGCTTCTTTAAGAGAATAGAACAAACACTACAATCCATTATCTGGAACCTGAAAATACCTAGAATTGCCAAAACCATCTTGAGGAAAAGAAACAGAAATGGAGGCATCACACTCCCAGACCTTAAAATATATTATAAAGCCATCATCATCAAAAAAGTATGGTACTGGAACAAAAATAGGCACACAGACCAGTGGAACAGAATTGAAAGCCCAGAAATAAATCCCACACCTATGGACATCTAATCTTTAATAAAGGGGCCCAAAGGGTTAAATGGGAAAAGGAGGCTCTCTTCAATAAATGGTGCTGGGAAAACTGGGTTGTAACATGCAGAAGAATAAAATTGAACCACTTTATCTTACCAGAAACAAAAATCAACTCCAAATGGATCAAAGACCTAGATGTCAGACCAGAAACAATCAAATACCTAGAGGAAAACATTGGTAAAACACTTTCCCACCTACACCTCAAGGACATCTTTTCTGAATCAAACCCAGTTGCAAGGAAGACTAAAGCAGAAACAAACCAATAGGACTACATCAAATTGGAAAGCTTCTGCACATCCAAAGAAACTATTAAACAAACAGAGAGACCCCTCACAGAATGGGAGAAGATTTTCACATGCCATACATCAGACAAGAAACTAATCACCAAAATATATAAAGAGCTCAGCAAACTTAGCACCAAAAAAGCAAATGACCCCATCCAAAAATGGGCAGAGGATATGAACAAAACATTCACTACAGAGGAGATCCAAAAGGCTAACAAACATATGAAAAACTGCTCTAGATCACTGATTGTCAAGAAATGCAAATTAGAACAACACTGAGATACCACCTCACTCCTGTAAGAATGGCATACATCAAAAAGGACAGCAGCAACAAATGCTGGAGAGGATGTGGGGACAGAGGAACCCTTTTACATTGCTGGTGGGAATGTAAATTGGTACAGCCTCTGTGGAGAGCAGTCTGGAAAAATCTCAGAAGGCTAGACATAGACCTTCCATATGATCCAGTAATTCCTCTCCTGGGGATGTACCCCAAGGACTCCATAACACCCAACTAAAAAGAGGTGTGTACTCCTATGTTTATAGCAGCACAATTCATAATAGCTAAAACCTGGAAGCTACCCAGGTGCCCAACAACAGATGAGTGGCTGAGAAAGCTGTGGTATATATACACAATGGAATACTATGCAGCTATCAAGAACAATGAACCCACCTTCTCTGACCCATCTTGGACAGAGCTAGAAGGAATTATGTTAAGTGAGCTAAGTCAGAAAGATAAAGATGAGTATGGGATGATCCCACTCATCAACAGAAGTTGACTAAGAAGATCTGAAAGGGAAATTAAAAGCAGGACCTGACCAAATTGTAAGTAGGGCACCAAAGTAAAAACCCTGTGGTGAGGGGTAGACATGCAGCTTCCTGGGACAGTGGGTGGTAGTGGGTGGGAGGGATGGGTCACAAGTCATTTGGTGGTGGGAATGGTGTTTATGTACACTCCTAGCAAAATGTAGACATATAAATCAATAGTTAATTAATATGAGAGGGGGAAAATCAATTTTATGTCTCAAAGTTTTTCAAAACACAAACTGAATCTTTTTAATACATAGGCTGTGTATTTGATATGCGGACTCTCTCAAAAGCCTAGACCAAGTAGATTAGTAGCATTGTCTTTTTGAACCCTAAGACAGCAGGAACCTCACGTCACCACTATAGAGCCCCTACTTCCCCCAGTCCTGGAACCCTTGGATAGGGCCCACTTTCCCGTATGCCTCTCCCAATCCATACCAAATAATATTGCATCCGCCGATCACAACCTAACCAACGCAACAATTGCCAGCTCAACATGCTTCACCTCAGACTGTGTCGAGACCTCACATGTGGAATGACAACCCTTCAGCTTCATTACTCGGGTGAGACCTTTCCTTTAATAGTACACTCTAATTTCATCTCAGGTGGTTCACTTTCTAACAAAGTCCCATAACCTAGATATACACCAGTTTCTGTGAGAGAGAGCTTATGTTCACACATATCCATAAACTACTGCAAAATATATACCTGAAAGCAGAAGTACACTAGAGTTTGCAGTGAGTACCTCCCTAACACTTCCTCTCCACTATTTCAAGCTTTGGGTCCATGATTGCTCAACAATTTGTTTGGCTTCGTATGTTAACTCTCTTTTCAATCACCAGGTTCCAGATGCCACCAGGATGCTGCATGGCTTCCCTGGATTGAAGACCCCACCAATGTGTCTTGGAGCTCAGCTTCCCCAGAGACACACCCTACTAGGGGAAGAGAGAGGCAGACTGGGAGTATGGACCGACCAGTCAACACCCATGTTCAGCGGGGAAACAATTACAGAAGCCAGACCTTCTACCTTCTGCAACCCTCAATGACCCTGGGTCCATGCTCTCAGAGAGATAGAGAATGGGAAAGCTATCAGGGAGGGGGTGGTTTATGGAGATTGGGTGGTGGGAATTGTGTGGAGTTGTATCCCTCCTACCCTATGGTTTTGTTAATTTATCCTTTCTTAAATAAAAAAAAAACACAGACTGAGTCTTTTTAATATATAGGCTGTGTATTTGATATGTGGACTTTCTCAAAAGCCGAGACCAAATTGATCAGAAGCAACCAATAGCACAGCTATATACAAGATACTGGATACTGTACAGCAAACCCTAACAAAAGGACTTTTCAATGTTAACCCAATTACCAAATAATATGATGATAGCATTAACTATCCTTGTCTTTTTGAACCCTAACACAGCAGGAACCTTACATCTCCACTATAGAGCCTCTACTTCCCCGAGTCCTGGAACCCTTGGATAGGGCCCACTTTCCCGTATGCTTCTCCCAATACATATCAAATAATATTGCATCTGCCGATCGCAACCTAATCAACACAACGATTGCCACCTCAACATGCTTCACCTCAGACTGTGTCCAGAGACTTCACGTGTGGAATGACAACCCTTTAGCTTCATTACTCGGGTGAGACCTTTCCTTTCATAGTATTCTCTAATTCCATCCCAGGTGGTTCACTTTCTAACAAAGTCCCAAAACCTAGATATACACCAATTTCTGTGAGAGAGAGCATATGTTCACATGTATCCATAAACTACTGCAAAATATATACCTGAAAGCAGAAGTACACTAGAGTTTGCAGTGAGTACCCCCCTAACACTTCCTCTCCACTATTCCAAGCTTTGGGTCCATGATTGCTCAACAATTTGTTTGGCTTCGTATGTTAACTCTCTTTTCAGTCACCAGGTTTCAGATGTCATCAGGATGCCGGCCAGGCTTCCCTGGACTAGAGACCCCACCAATATGTCCTGGAGCTCTGCTTCCCCAGAGACCCACCCTACTAGGGAAAGAGAGAGGCGGGCTGGGAGTATGGACCGACCAGTCAACACCCATGTTCAGCTGGGAAGCAATTACAGAAGCCAGACCTTCCACCTTCTGCAACCCACAATGACCCTGGTTCCATGTTCCCAGAGGGCTAGAGAATGGGAAAGCTATCAGGGGAGGGGGTGGGATATGGAGATTGGGTGATGGGAATTGTGTGGAGTTGTACCCCTCCTACCCTATGGATTTGTTAATTTATCCTTTCTTAAATTAAAAGAAAGAGAGAAAGAAAGAAATTAGGGGGTCTTCCTCTGGGAAGAAGTGCTAGAAAGTTTACTTTATGTATATTTCAAGAGGCCCATGAGTTTAGTAATGTTTTTCCTGGTAGCTAACATGCAGATAGACTGCAAATGTTGTTTGGGAAGATGGTGTCAGAGTTTAGAATAGGACTGGAAAGCTGGATTAGTGCAGAGAATAGCTCACATACATCAGTGGGAATATGTGTTTTTTTTTAAATATCTTTTTTTATTTTTTAAATATTTATTTTTATTTATTTATTCCCTTTTGTTGCCCTTGTTTTTTTGTTGTAGTTATTATTGTTGTTGTTGTTGTTGGATAGGACAGAGAGAAATGGAGAGAGGAGGGGAAGACAGAGAGGAGGAGAGAAAGATAGACACCTGCAGACCTGCTTCACCGCCTGTGAAGCGACTCCCCTGCAGGTGGGGAGCTGGGGTTCGAACCGGGATCCTTATGCTGGGCCTTGTGCTTTGCGCCACCTGCGCTTAACCCGCTGTGCTACAGCCCGACTCCCGGGAATATGTGTTTTATTCCACTCACAATGACTCTATGTTCCTTTGAGCTTGACCACATATTAGGTTAGGAAATTAATATCTTTCTGCAATAGACAGAAGCTTCCTGACCCCAGGGACGTTCGAAGAGATGTAGGGGTGGCGGGGTGTGAGTCAGGAATTCTGGGTGCCGTTGTCATCTCTCAGCAGGTCCCTGGGGTCCTTCTATTCCTGCTGGAGTGAGGCTCTTTACTGAGTATATGCCAGTCCTCTCTTCCCCTCTTCCTCAACTCTTTCAAAGTACCCTCAGTTTAGAGTCAGGAATGTGACAAGCAGGCAGAAGGTTGTGGTCTGGAAACCCAGGCTCCATCCAATGCTTTGTTTTAAGACTAGCACACAGAAATGTTTGTCCTTGTTCTGAAATGCCATGTCGGTTTGCTTTATTTCCCCATAGCCCAGCTGTTCCGGGGTGATAGTGTCTCTGAAATCATAGAAATGATGCCTGCACCTTACCTCGTGAATGACCCTTAAACTGGACACTTTCACAGATAAGCAAGCAGCAATGCCAAGAAAGGAAACCATCCCTGAAAGCTACATAGCTAGTCAGCAACCAGCCTAAAACCTGGATCCAGACAAGCTGAGTCAAAAGCCTCATTAGTACACCCCCAACATGGAGTGCACTGATGCTGCTGGCCTCAGGACTCCACTTGGAGAGCAAGATACTTCCTTGTTCTGTCTCCCAAGAAAGTGCTAGGCTACCCCCTAGTGCCTATAGCAAGCTGGGCACCAGGCACCACACAAGAAGTGCTGTAGACTCTGCTCCTCTAACTCAGCTAAGCAGTGAGGAAGAGATTCTGATTCCCCATTTATTAAGAGGATGTTGAGGAAGAGAGAGGAAGAGAGCTCTCAGGAGCCCAGGCGTTTTCCCATCAGGATCTGGCCAACAACCTTTCCCTGTTTTTCACTAGTCTGTCCTGGTCTCCAAGTTCCCTGGAACCTGCTAGGTTAACTCACTTCTTCCAAAACCATGAGGCATGAATGAGAGGGGGCCACAGGGGGTTCAGCTAATAATGTCTGTAGTGGAAATATTAGTTCAAAACATGGTGTAATCCTACACTCTCCTGAGAAGACTCATCCTGTTAGTTTATCATTTTAAATAATCTCAGCAAGTTCTTTACCTGTCAGTCTGGGTCTGCAGAGGCTTTTATTTTTTTTAATCACATCAGATAAATGAGCAATTAGAGGTTTTAAAAGTCTCTGAAATAATGACAGAGTTTGTAAACTTGGACTTCAAGAGACAGGAAATGTCACATCTGATGTCTTCAGTGTGCATTCCCTGTCTCTCCTTTGTTTCAACAGCTGTGAGGTGACACTCTCTATTCTAGTCTAAAGACATGTGCCTTCCAGCAGGATGTAACAAGGAAGCTGGGGGCCCAGGACAGAGGATACTGGGATCGTAGACAATAGCTGTGCTTAGATGACCTTGGCCAAGGGGACATCTCATTCCATTATATGTTAGTAAAAAGAGAGAAAGCTGAAATCAGAATGCTGTGAGAACTCTCCAGACTCCAGCATTGCATAGCCTTAAGTAGCATGGAGTCACTTTTTAAAAATAATAATCTGCTTTACATTATTTCATACTTCCTCCCCAGAGTCCTTCACTTTGGAGCACGGCAGGCACCACACCCGGTCCAAGTTCTATTCTGTGTTTTCCCTTTCTGTTCTTGTTTTCTAAGTTTCACCTATGAGTGAGATCATCTAGCATTTGTCCTTTATTTTTAATAAATATTTTAAAACTTTTATTATTTAATCGTTAAGAAAGAAATTGAGATGGAGGGGAAGATAGAGAGGAAGTAAGACTGAAACCTTCAACACCTGTTTCACCTCGGTTTGAACCCAGGTCCTTGAACCAGTTGTGCCATCACCAAGTCTTCCAGTATTCATCCTTCTTATGTTGGCTTATCTCACTTAACATAATTCCTTCAGTCCAGAATGGTGCCCCTAGAACTGACTTCCAAGTGGAGATTCATTTGCAAGACATTCTGAGGCAGTGCTTTTGGGAAATGAGGGAAGCAGGACTGAAGAGAAACACCCTGTATTACAGCTGAGAACCTTAGCTAGCCCAACAGGACTTGTTTAGTAGCTGGGGTGACCCTGAGAAGTAATGGGGATGTAAGCAGGGCTGCTCCCCAGTGAGAGACCTGCTCTTGGGACAGGAATCTCCCATCCACTGAAAGCACTTTCTAGAGAAAGACCGGAAGTGTGGAATGTGAACAGGCAACACTGCAGGCAAGTGGAGCAACGAGTACCTCAGTCTTGACGAGGGTGCCTGCACAGAGCCACATTGTCACCTCAGCCCCTCACTCTGTCTGATTGCTTTACACTGGAGCCTGCGCACTTGTGTTCTTCTGGCCCTGTATCTTTTAGCAGAGCTGAGAGAACTGGTGTGTGTGTGTGTGTGTGTGTGTGTGTGTGTGTGTGTGTGTGTGTGTATGATGAAATGTGTGAGGAAGAGGGATATTGTTGACTTTTGGAAAAATGGAGAACAAAATTTGATTGTTATAGTTCCTGGAATCACCAATTTCTCTAAAAAGAAAACGAACCTGATCCCCCTCCCCTTTTTAAATTTTTTTAATTTATTTATTTATTTTATTTTTTTATTTTTCCTCCTCCAGGGTTATTGCTGGGCTCGGTGCCTGCACCATGAATCCACCGCTCCTGGAGGCCATTTTTTTCCCCTTTTGTTGCCCTTGTTGTAGCTTCATTGTGGTTTTTATTATTGCCCTTGTTGACGCAATTCGTTGTTAGATAGGACAGAGAGAAATGGAGAGAGGAGGGGAAGACAGAGAAGGGGAGAGAAAGATAGACACCTGCAGACCTGCTTCACTGCCTGTGAAGCGACTCCCCTGCAGGTGGGGAGCCGGGGGCTCGAACCGGGATCCTTACACTGGTCCCTGTGCTTTGCGCCACATGCGCTTAACCCACTGCGCCACCGCCCGACCCCCCCCTTTTTAAATTTTATCACTATGCTTTGTTTTCCAGTTCCAATAGCACTTAATTGAGAAAATATTGTTATATAGAATTGTTATTTAATTTATTGTAGATAGAGACAGAGAAGGGAGAGAGAGAGAGAGAGAATATGACCACAGCACCAAAGCTTCCTTCAATGTGGTGGGAGCTGAATTAGAACATAAAGGGTGAGGATATTTTACAGACAGCTATCATGGGGAGAGGAGAAATTATTCCCATGTGTCAATGCTGTACTATAAAGCATTAACCCTACAATAACAGTAACAGAAAAAAAAAAAAAACATAGGATTGTCACAAAGAAAGATTTCCACATTTCCCCAAGATGGGTGTCAATACATTCCAGTCTGCACCAAATTGTCATCTTATTCCACCACAAGGACTTAAGTCCCCAACTTCCCCTCAATGTTTCTCCTATTCCTTCCCAGTCCTGAATCATCTGTGATGGACCACAGTACATTGAAGAGTCAACCTAGACTGTCCTCTGCTTGGTTTCTTAGAGCCCAATGTGAGTGATAGTATCTGGTATTCATCCTTCTCCTTTTGGCTGACCTTGTTCCAAATGATTCCTTCTGGTTGTCTCTATTGTAGCTTGTTGATCCAAGTTGAGGGCAAGGTTCTATGGAGAGGCCCACAAAGGGGTCTTTTTTATTGTTCCTGATAGAGATGACCTGTAACAATGGAGAGAGGGATTTATTTGAGGTCTAGACCCATCATGTCTGTTTGGGAATCTCAGGACTCCCCGAATAGGGCCCCAGCTGATGGGATGGCCTGATAGTGACTAAAGAGTCATCATTAAAGTATGCCAGTCTCTTGCCCTTACTCAGCTTTTGCAGTCCTTGCTTTGCTAAGGTTAGCTTTGGAGTGAGTGAGAGAACTGTAGTAGGAAGTAAGTGAAGAGGGTATCTAAGTTTAATTAGATACTATTTCTTTTGGAACTTCGAACTTACTTACTACAGAGTATTGTGTACTTTTGCTTTCAGGTATATATATTGCCCTAGTTTATGGATACGTGTGAACATATGCTCTATCTCACAAGACCTGGTCTATATCTAGGGTTTGAGACTTTGTTAGGAAGTGAATTGCCTGGAATGGAATTAGAGAATACTACAAAAGGAAAGGTCTCACTTGAGTAATGAAGTTGAAGGGTTGTCATTCCACATCTGAAGTCTCTGGACACAGTCTGAAGTGAAGCATGCTGAGGTGGTACTTGTTCCATTGATTAGGTTGGGATCAGCAGATGTAATATTATTTGGTATGAATTGAGAGAAGCATGCAGGAAAGTGCGCCCCACTCTAGAGGTTTCAGGACTGGAGGAAATATAGGCTCTATGGTGGAAATGTGAGGTTCCTGCTGTCTTAGGATTCAAGAAGACAATAGATAGTTATTGTTATAAGCACATTATTTGGCAACTGGGTTAACTTTGAAAAATCCCTTTGTTAGGATTAGTTGTATAATACCAAACATCACCCTAATTTATGTCCTTTGGCATTATTTGTATATAGCTGTACCACCGGTTGCTTCTGTTCTCCCTGGTCTAGGCTTTTGAGTCAACATATCAAAGACTTAGCCTGTGTATTAAAAAGACTCAGTCTGTGCTTTAAAAAGTTTGAGACATACAATTAATTTTTCCCCTCACATATTAATTAAATAGTGATTTATATGACTACAAATTAATAGGAGTGTACATAAACACCATTCCCACCACTAAAAGACTGTGTCCCATCCCACCCACCCACCCAACCCACCCCCACTGCCCTGGGAAGATGGAATATCACCATCACCTCAGGGTTTTTACTTTGGTGCCCTACTCCAGATTTAGTCAAATCCTGCTTTTAATTTCCCTTTCTGTTCTTCATACTCTGTGCTACACTTGAGGAAGATGGGTCGATAGTGGGGCATTTCCTAATCATGACCACAGAATGTGAGCTCAGATCTACAGAGATGCAAGCGTCACATAGGCTCCTAAGCTGAATTTGGGCCCCAGATCACATCAAATCAATGAGGTTTACAATAAACAATATTTATACCCTTTCCCCATATTAGGGAGCTTACTCTCTTCCCTGATCCAGCTTTCTGTCCCTTTTCTAGCCATGACATCACCTCCCTAAACAATAACTTGGATCCACCTGCATATCAGATTTCAGGTTCAGAGAGAGAGAGAAAAAAAAAAACTAGTATAGCTACAGGCCCTTTGAAATATAACTAAAATATGCCTACTAGCTATCTACAAAATGGAGGACCACCCCCCAACACTTCATCTGCACTGTTCCAGCCTTTAGGCCCATGATTGTTCGACAATTTGTTTGGCTTTGTATGTTAACTCTCTTTTCAGCCACCAGGTTCCAGATGCTAGCATGATGCCAACCCAGACTTCCCTGGATAGACGACCCCACCAATGTGTCCTGGAGCACTGATTCCCCAGAGCTCCACCCTACTAGGGAAAGAGAGAGACAGACTGGGAGTATGGATCAGTCTGTCAACGCCCATGTTCAGCAGGGAAGCAATTACAGAAGCCAGACCTTCCACCTTCTGCATCCCACAATGACCTTGGGTCCATACTCCCAGAGGGATAAAGAATAGGAAAACTATCAAGGGAGGGGATGTTATACGGAGATCTGGTGGTGGGAATTGTGTGGAGTTGTACCCCTCTTATCCTATGGTTTTGTTAATGTTTCCTTTTTTGAATAAATAAAAAAATTTTAAAAAAGAATTACTTTTGTTCCACGTAGAATACATCATGAGCTGCTGTTTCCATTTCAGACTTGGGACTGCGCAGTTGTCTTAACTTCAGTAGTCACCCATCTGTGTGTCCTTTCCCCTGTGTCAACAGCTCTGATTCTGACACCAGCATCATTCCCCATTTGCATTGCAAAAGAACTTACACAGACACACTTTCAGAATAACGATGCCAACACCGCCCTGAGCAATATGATTACTGAGGGAATTTAAGATTCCTTTTCTGCTTTATATGTTTGCCTGTAGGGATAAACCCCATGGAAACCTATCGTCACATTTAAAGCTGTGTTTTCAGTTAACTTAAAATGATTCTGCTTTATGATTATGTTACCAATTCAATTTTCAGTTCAGTTCACTTGATTCATTCTGCTTATGTTTTCAGACATGCTCTTTAGTTTTAGCTTTGCTTTACAAATATGTAAAATAGTTCAATGGTTTCAGTCAATGTCATAAAGTTAATTAACATCATATATATATAAATATATATATACAGATATATATATATACATATATACATATATCCCCCTTCTTCCTAAATACCTCATAACTCTTAAGTTTGGGGTTTATTCTTCCATATCATATAAGGAGTTAAAGCAAAGTCTTAAATTAAGACTTTTTCTGGGGTTAATGGTTGCATGTTATATGAACCTTTATACACCTGTTTTTTTTGCACTTAGAATATTTATTATATATGTGTATATAACCACATATTTATAAATCTTTGAGTGTGATGTGTTTATTACACATGGCTTTTATTATGTTAAGGTATGTTTCTTTGTTCCCGTATTGTAAGGAAATATGTTTTTTAGCATAATGCTTTTCTTTTTTTTTTTTTTTTAAATATTTTATTTATTTATTCCCTTTTGTTGCCCTTGTTGTTTTATTGTTGTAGTTATTATTGTTGTTGTCGTTGTTGGATAGGACAGAGAGAAATGGAGAGAGGAGGGGAAGACAGAGAGGAGGAGAGAAAGATAGACACCTGCAGACCTGCTTCACCGCTTGTGAAGCAACTCCCCTGCAGGTGGGGAGCCGGGGTTCGAACCGGGATCCTTATGCTGGTCCTTGTGCTTTGCGCCACCTGCGCTTAACCAGCTGCGCTACAGCCCGACTCCCAGCATAATGCTTTTCTTCATCTAATTAAGATCACATGTTTTTGTCTTTCTATTTAAGTGGTATGTTGTTGATTGTGCCAGGCAAAAAGGGTGAGTTTAATGGTACACAAATTATATCAACTAAAAATACTTTTGTGGGTCCGGTTAGTGGCACACCTGGTTGAACACACATGTTACCATGCTCAAGCAGGTTCGAGACCCTGGTTCCCACCTGCAGAGGGAAAGCTTTGCAAGTGGTGAAGCAGTGTTGTAGGTATCTCTCTGTCTCTCTCCCTCTCTATTACCCCCTTCCCTCATGATTTCTGGCTGTCTCTATCCAATAAATAAATAAAAATAATTAAAAAAAGACTTTTGTGGCACCAGAGCCTCACACACGTATGTGGACACCAGCAGGTGTCAGGAACATGAATTATCCACTTTTTGTCTTTGCAAACAGCATGTGGTGGGAAATAAGATTATCTCCCAAACTGTAAGGCTTCTAGAAATACTGAGCATATACTAACAGGACAGTTCACATCAACTCAATCATCTCCTATAGGCTGCAGCTTCTTGAGAAAACAAATTCTGTAAGGGGAGAGAGGGGGAAGGGGCAGAGCCAGTGGACAAAGCCTGAGCTTCACCTAAACCCCATGAAGCTAGGGGGAGAAAAGGGAATATTCTAATATAACTTTGGCATAAAGGTTCTTGAAAATCACCAGTTTCATTCGGCAACTGACAGAATGGGTCACTATGGAAGGAACTGCTTAAGTGGAGCCTATACCTTTCCTGTCTTTTTAGTTGTCCATGCAACTGACAGAATGGGTCACTATGGAAGGAACTGCTTAAGTGGAGCCTATACCTTTCCTGTCTTTTTAGTTGTCCATGCAAACGGTGATTTCTTTGATATGTAAACACTGTGCATTGTTCACAAAAGAGTTCTAATGCAGGAAAAGTCCAAAAGAGGAAAATCACATTAATCTTTTTCATTCTCTTTTCTTTTTTATCTTTTTTCCACCAGGGTTATTGCTGGAGCTTTGTGTCTATACAACTCTAATGCTCCTGGTGGCTTTCTTTCTTTCTTTCTCTTTCTTTCTTTCTTTCTTTCTTTCTTCCTTTCCTTCCTTCCTTCTTTTCTTCTTCCCTCCTTCCTTCCTCCCTTCCTCTCTCTCTCTCTCTCTCTCTCTCTCTCTCTCTCTTTCTTTTCAATGATGGGACAGAGAGAAATTGAGAGGGAGGGACATAAAGAAGGAGAAAGATCAAAGAGAAAGATAGCACTGCTTCATCACTCATGAAACTTCCTACCTGCAAGTGGGGCCTGGGGACTTGAACCTGAGTTCTTGTGCACTGTAATATGAGTGCTCAACTGGATGTGCCAAGCCACTACTTAGCCCCATAGTGTCTCCCTTCCTTCCTTGTTTCCTTCCTTCCTTCCTTCCTTCCTTCCTTCCTTCCTTCCTTCCTTCCTTCTTTCCTTCCTTCCTTCCTTTCTTTCTTCTTCACTGGATAGGACAGAGAAAAATTCAGTGGAGGGGAGATAGGGAGAGAGACAGGCAGACACCAGCAGACCTGCTTCACCACTCATGAAGTGTCTGCTCCCCACACCCCACATGTGGGAAGTGGGTCCTTGTGTATAGTATTAAGTGCACTTAACCAGGAGCACCACTGCCAGGCTCCTACAATGGTCTTTTTTTTTTTAATAGCAGGTGTGAGACAGAGGGGGAGAGCAACAGAGAGAGAAGAGGAGACACCTGCAGCACTGCTCCACTGCCGGTGAAGTTTCCTTGTTGCAGGTGCTCCCAGCATCCAGGATTCAAACCCAGGCCCTTGCTACATAGTAACATGAGCCACCTGGCCTCCCTACTTTCCTAATTATACTCAGACCTCATGGTCTGTGAAGACATACCTGAAATCTACAGCACCAGCTAGGAAAATCAGCTTCTGAAATTCACCTCATACCCTAAAAGTAACATGCTGAACAACCCCCAGCATGCCCACTGCACTCATGCTCCTTGAGGGTTGGTCCTCTGGAATTCAGAGTGTCTACTGAGCTTGCCTCCCACCCCCTGCTCTCTTCCTCCACCCATGCTGAGTGAGCTATGTGGGGAGACAGGGATTATGACATAAACAAGGGGTCTCAGGAGGTCTGCGTCAATGCCAGCCCCCAGCTCCCCAGCAGGGCCACCGCCTGTGCAGCCTCCAGCCAGCCACCCCATAGCCATCTCCCAGCTGAGGCCTGATCGTGACAGCTGACAGCAAGACCGCGGTGTGACAGTCGCAGACCCGGGAGGAGCCATGGACACGGCAATGTGCGTGTGCTCCCCGTGCTGCACGTGGCAGAGGTGCTGTCCACAGCTGTGCTCCTGCCTGTGCTGTAAGTTCATCTTTACCTCCGAGCGCAACTGCACCTGCTTCCCCTGCCCCTACAAGGACGAGCGCAACTGCCAGTGCTGCCACTGCACCTGCTCAGAGAACCCCAATTGCCACTGGTGCTGCTGTTCCTGGGCCAATGACCCCAACTGCAAGTGCTGCTGCACTGCCAGCAGCAACCTCCAGTGCTACTACTACGAGAGCCGCTGCTGCCGCAATGCCACCATCTCCTTCCACAAAGGTCGCCTCAAGAGCATCCGCACGTCGTGAGTGCACCCCCTCCCCGGCCCTCACTCTCTAGCTGGACAACCAAAGTGGCTGCAGCATTGTCTTCTTTTTCCTTCTAGAGACAGAGAGGAAGAAGAGAGAGAGAGAGGAGAAGGAAAGGCACCTGCAGCACTGCTCCACTGCTTGTGAAACTTCCCCCTGCGGGTGGGGACCAGGGGCTGGAACCTGTGTCCTTGTGCATGGGAACGAGTGTGCTCTACCAGGTGTGCCACTGCCCAGCCCCCCTTTGTAGCATTTCAGTGTACCCTAGTTAGCCAGTACCCAGGCATATACCTGCGGTACAAGTTCTAGTTTTTTTAGCCAAGTGACTAGGCTTGAGCTCGCCTGAGCTCTAATTCATGAGCTGCCTGCTCCATTGTTCGTGGCAAACCAGACTGCCTGTCTGCCTGCCTGCCTGCCTGCCTGCCTTCCTCCTTTATTCCCTCCTTCCTTTTATGCCTTTCTCTGTACTTTCTCTCTTCCTTCTTTCTTTTCAATAGGGACTGGGAGACACAGTGATAATGAGGGAGAGAGATGGACAGAGGGACACCTGTAGCACTACTCCAACATTCATGAAGCTTCACTCTTGCATATGAAGAATAGGCGTTTGAACCTGGGTCCTCATGCATGAGAATGTGTGTGCTTTATCAAGCATGCCACCACCTGGACCTTGTGTTCTTAACTTTAAAATGTAGCACTGCACTGGGATAGTGCACTGCTTTGCCATGAGAATGACCCAGGTTTGAGGCTGGCCCCCTCTGCGTTGGAGGAAGCTTCAGTGCTGATCTCTCTCTCTCTCTCTCTCTCTCTCTCTCTCTCTCTCTCTCTCTCTCCCTCTCCCTCTCTCCCTCTCTCTCTCCCTCTCCCTCTCCCCCTCTCCCTCTCCCTCTCCCTCTCCCTCTCCCTCTCCCTCTCCCTCTCCCTCTCCCTCTCTCCCTCTCCCTCTCCCTCTCCCTCTCCCTCTCCCTCTCCCTCTCCCTCTCCCTCTCTCCCTCTCCCTCTCCCTCTCCCTCTCCCTCTCCCTCTCCCTCTCCCTCTCTCCCTCTCTCTCTCCCTATCTCTGTCTGAAGTAAATAAATTAAATGCAGCACTACAAAATGGAAAGTGGCATGCCTGCCCTTAGCCTGGTCAGTGTGAGAATGAACATAGGTGATCTAAGAGTACAGAGTATCCTTTCTGTCCCCCCTCTGAACTGGGGGTGTATGCAACAGGATAAAGGAGAAGTGACGGCTTGCACAGCCCACTTTGACCCCAATGGCCTGGTTAAATTTCCTTGGTTGCCTTGAGTGCCTGTCCCCTGGAGGAATGGCACTCAGATGTCTTAGCTACTCCATGGGGTCTTCACCCTCTGTGTGTTCCTCTTGCTCTGGTTAAGTCAGTTCTTTAAAAAATACGTATATTATTCATTTATTTATTTTCAATGAAAGAGAGACCAGAGCACTGCTCAGCTCTGCTTTGTGGTGGTGCTGGGGATTGAACTTGGGACCTCAGAAAACTAAGCCTCCCAAGCCCCTTAGTCAGTCATCCAGCATTTGCAGGTGCTAAATTCAGAGGGGTTTTTTTCTATCATTACTAGTGATTTAATTGTGGTTTATAAGATTATAAGACTATAGGGTGTTGGCCAGGGAGGTGGTCCATTGGATAAAATGTTGGACTCTCAAGTGTAGGTCCTGAGTTTGAGCCCAGGTATTGCTTGCAAGAGCCAGAGTGACATGTTCTCTTCTGGCTTATCATTAATAAACAAACCTAAAAAGATTACAGAGGTATATGTCCACATTGAATTTACCACCAAAGATTTGTGCCTCATCACCTTCCCCTCCCACCAGATAACCTTCATAGTTCTCATAAAGGCTTAGGGAAAGTTTTTTTTTTTTTTTTTCATTCCTTTTATTTTCTTCAGTTTGTGTTTTTCAGTTCTCTATACATGTGAGTGAAAATCTCCGGAAGTTATCTTTTACCTCCTCACTTAATTTTATTAAACATAATCACCTCCAGTTCCATCCATTGTGTCCCAAGTGATGCAATATTCCCTCTTTTTCTCTCTCTGTACTCAATTCATTTCACTATTTTTTTTTAAGATTAAGGCAGAGAGAGATTGAGAGACCAAAACTTCTTTCAGTTCTGTGGGAGCAGGGCTCAGACTTGGGTCCTGTGCATAGCAAAGCTGAACTATCCAAGAGAACTATTTTGCCTGCCCAATTCAGTTTCAGTTCACTCAAAGGATTCTAGAACATGGACCCAATGTATACTGAGGACGCAGAGAGGGTTGGATGAACCCATCTAAGGGTGCCCAGTTAGAAGAGGTAGGTAAGAACCCTGATGGGGTGTCCCCTAATCCCCACCCAAGGGACTGCTGTCAACCCTGCCCCACTCAGGCTCTACCCCAAGGGCTTCTGTCAGCCCTGCCCTATCACCCCCCCACCCCAGAAGCTGCTATCACCACTGCCCACTTCACCCCCACCCCAGGGGCTGCTGTCACCCCTTTTCCCTTCACCCCTACCCCAGGGGCTGCTGCAATCTGCTGTCAGACCTGCTCCCCTCACCCTCACTCCCACCCCAGGGACTGCTGTCGCCCCAGTCCACCCTACCCCCACCCCAGGGGCTGCTGTCAGGCCTGCTCCCTTCACCCACACTCCCACCCCAGGGGTTGCTGTCACCCCTACTCCTCATCCTCATCCCAGAGGCTGCTGTCACCCCTGCCCTCTCCCCTCCCCCTAGAGGCTGTTGTCACCCCTATCTATTTCACCCCCACCCCAGAGGCTGCTGTCACCCCCCCACACCCCCCCACTTCAGGGGCCACTGTCACTGTTGCTCCCTCTTCTGGGGACGAACTGTGACTCTCAGACACCCTCAACGCCTCTCCTTCCAGTTCCAAGACAATGTTGCGCATCGGGGGCAGCAGCGACACGCAGCTGGACGACCCCAAGTCCATGGCGTCGGGCGGGCAGCTGCTGGAGCACCTGTCATGCCCTCTGTGCCACCGCCTGCGCCTGCACTCCTTCATGCTGCCGTGCCACCACAGCCTGTGCGAGAAGTGCCTGCGGCGGCTGCAGAAACAAGCAGAGGTAACAGAGAACTTCTTCATCCTGGTGTGCCCGGTGTGCGACCGCGCACACTGCATGCCCTATAGCAACAAGATGCACCTGCCCGAGAACTACCTGCGTGGCAGGCTGGCCCGGCGCTACATGCAGCAGCACGGCTACCTCAAGTGGCGCTTCGACCGCTCATCGGGGCCCACGCTGTGCCAGGTGTGCCGCGGGCGCCGCCTGGCCTACAAGCGCTGCATCACCTGCCGCCTCAACCTGTGCAACGACTGCCTCAAGACCTTCCACTCGGACGTGGCCATGCAGGACCACGTGTTCGTGGACACCAGCCCCGAGGACCAGGACGAGAAGATCTGCATCCACCACCCGTCCAGCCGCATCGTGGAGTACTGCCGCAGCGACGACGAGCTGCTCTGCACCTTCTGCAAGGCCTCGCTGCACAGCGGCCACGACACAGTCAGCCTGCTAGACGCCTGCTCCGAGCGCTCTGCCGCGCTCTTCAGCGCCATTGCCAAGTTCAAAGCAGGTGGGAGGAGGGGGGAGGGGCCTGCGGGGAGAGGAGAAGGATGGGGTTGACCAGAGTAGTCTACAGGGGGGCAAAGGAGGAGAGAGGAAGGGGCGCAGGGGAGGGGCAGGCTGCAGCCTTGGCTCATTGTCCCGCAAGCCCAGTCACTTTGGCTCCCTGTCTTGCCTTCCCCACGTTTTTAATGGAGGTGGTGGGGCTGGCAAACTTGCCTCACTTGGAGAGCGGAGAGCGTGCTACTTTGCCTTGAGCCAGACCCAGGTTTGAGCCTAATCCTCAGGACATTGAAGGACGAGGTTTTTGTTTTCGTTTTTGTTTCTGTCCTCTTTTCTCTCTCATTGTTTTCTTTCAGAGTACTGCTCAGTTCTGGCTTGTGGCAGGTGTGGGGGATTGCACCTGGAATTTTAGACTCTCAAGCAGGAGAGTCTCTTTCCATAGCCATTGTGCTATCTCCTTTGGCCCCTTTCCTCCCTCCATTCTCTTCTTTCCTTCTTTTTCTTTCTAATAGAGACAGAGAAAAATAGAGATGGAGAGAGAAGGAGAGATACCTACAGCACTGTTTCATTTCTTGTGAAGCTTCACCCCTGCAGTAGGTGAACAGGGACTTGAACCTGGGACCTTGTGCATGGGAACTTGTGTGCTATCCTGGCCTCAAGTGATTTTTATTTTATTTTATTTTATTTTTATAAGGACAGCCAGAAATCAATAAGAATGGATATAGAGAGGGAAAGAGACAGACATGAAGTTTTCCCCCCATAGGTGGGAGCTAGGGGGCTTGAATTCAGGTCCTTGCATGTTGTAGCATGTGTTATTCAACAAGGTGCTCCACCATCTGGCCCCTAGGTAGTCCTGATTTTTTAATGGAGGGTGAGAGGCAGACACAAATAGGGAAAGAGAAAGAGGCACTGGTCCACTGTTTGTGAAGCTCCCCACCCTCTGGAGTTGGGGTCCAGGGGCTTGAACCCAGCTCCTTGAACAAGCTTGGTTAACATATGCACTTTACTGGGGTTTCACCCCTAATGTTTGCCCCTACATACTTTTTGAGGACTCAATTCACTTTCTTAAGAGGTGCCATAAATTTGCTTTTTCAGTAAATCCCCTGGTAATTCAAAAGCCCACTGGTCTGAGAACACACTTGTAGACTCTCTGGACACTAAGTGTTCAAAGACCCATTGAAGTTGATGTTTAAAGATGCAGAGTCAATCCTGAATTTTAAAAATTATTTTCAGAAAGAGCCAGCTAGCCAAAGAGGCAAAGAGAGTGAGTGAGTGAGTGAGTGAGTGAACAAAACCATAGAGCCTAAGCTTCCTTCAATGCCTTGGGACCCAGGCTCAAACCTGGGTCATGCATGCAGCAAAGCAGGTGAGCTATCTTGCCCTGTTCATATCAGAACCACCACAGGGGCAGGGGTTACCACTGAAAACAGAGCCAGTGGCCCATCTCTGCTGACTCAGTAACAAGCTGGAGGCTTTCAAAAACTCCAAGTGCTTCACATATGTTCCTGGAGAGACAACCACTGGATCTGGGGGAACCCACAGGTCTGGCTTGTTGCCACTCAAAGTGCCCTCTGAGGAAAAGGAGCTCTAGTATTCTGTGGGAACTTGCTAGACATACAGAGACTCAGGCTCAATCACCTGGGAATCTGCATTTCCTTATTTATTTATTTATTTATTATGATAGAGACAGAACTAGGATGAGAGAAGGGGAAAGAAGAGGGGAGAGGAAGAGATATCTGCAGTGCTGCTTCACCACTTGTGAAGCTTCCCCCTGGGGAAGTCCCCCCTGGGAACCTGAACATGGTAGCATGTGCTGTCTACCAAATGCACCATTGCCCAGCCTCTTTTCTAGCCATACATTTTTTTAACCTACATATAAAA
Source organism: Erinaceus europaeus (assembly GCF_950295315.1). NCBI lineage: Eukaryota > Metazoa > Chordata > Mammalia > Eulipotyphla > Erinaceidae > Erinaceus > Erinaceus europaeus. The sequence continues at coordinate 144,146,446 of NC_080162.1, forward strand.
ACATCTTAGAGTTGGTGTATTCCACCGAAGTAAAAGACTCTGGGGAGGGGGGAAGAGTACAGGTCCTGGAAAAGGATGACAGAGGACCTAGTGGGGGTTGTATTGTTATGTGGAAAACTGAGAAATGTTATACATGTACAAACCATTGTATTTACTGTCAACTGTAAAACATTAACGCCCCAATAAAGAAATTAAAAAAGAAAGAGAAGGCAGGACCATAGGAAAAAATGTGCAAAAATATAGACAGACAATTATAGACTAATATGTTAAGTGAGATAAGTCAGAAAGAGAAAGAGGAGTATGGGATAACCCCACTCATGAATAGAAGTTGAGAAATAACAGAAAGAAAGACATAAAACAGAAATTGACTGAGTTTGGAGTATTGCACCAAAGTAAAAAACTCTGGAGGGTGGGGGAAAGGGTAGATTTTTCAGCTCCACTATGAGTGGTAGGGACACAAACTTTTGATGGCAGGAATGATGTTAATATACACTCCTATAAACTTATAAATCACTAATTAAAAAGACATCTTCCTTGTAGGAAGCTATATATATATATCATATAGCAATATATGGACATGATCTATAATACGTGTTTAGTAAATAGTAGCTATATTTTAAGTTTTTCTTTCTTCCTTTCTTTCCTCCCCCCACTCCTCTTTTACCAGAGCATTGCTCAGTTTTGGATATGGTGGTATTGAAACTGGAGCTTTGGGGCCCCAGAAATGAATATCTTTCCACATAACCATTGTGCTTTCTTCCCCAGCCAGTAGCTATTTTTTTTAATATTTCTTTTATTTCTGGGCCTGTGGAATTCCTTGTTTGAATAGTGTGTTTCTTTGCTGTGTATGACCTCAGATTGATGCCTGTCCCCACCTCATTGAAGGAAGCTTCAGTATTATGCTCGGTCTCTCTCTCTCTCTCTATCTAAATACCTATATATTTTTTCAGTATCACTTTATTGAGAAAATTTTGCAGGATTGATGTCAGGAGGATCTATTTTCACATTTCCATGGTGTGAGTCCATCTCACCTTCAGCTAAACCATCATCTTATTCCACCACAGTGACTTAGGTCCCCAGCCTCCTCTTAGTGCTTCTGCCTTCCCTTTCTGAATCTCTGGATCTGCTGTGATGGACCACAGTCCATTGAGGATTCACTATGGAGTGTTCTTTGCTTAGTTTCTTAAAGCCCATCTGTGAGTGAGCTCATTGGTGAACAGTAGCTAGTTTTAAGAATATTTCCTAGAAGGCACTTTGACTCAACTTTGTTCTAACTTTTTACCTACTGTAAAGCTGTGGTACTTCTAAGGGTTTGGGCTAAGGATGTTTCTGACTTCTTTTTTTCCTCTCTCTTCCTCCTTGCCTCCACTTCTCTCTTTCTTTCATCCTCTCTTTCTTTCTCTTAGAGAGGGGGAGAGAGAGAGAGAGAGAGAACCAGAGCATCACTCTGACACATACAGTGCCAGGGATCAGACCCAGGGCCTCACGCACATGCGTCCAACACCCTCTTCACTGCCCCACCTTCCAGGCTTCCCTGTCCATTCTCTTAGAACACAGGGTCATTTGCTTCCAGGGAAGTGAGCACGCTGACCAGCTTCACTAACCCCATGGTGGTCCTCACAGTCAGATATGAGATCGACAATGACCTCATGGAGTTCAACATTCTCCGGAGCAGCTTCAAAGCTGACAAGGAGGCCAAGCGCAAGGAGATCCGCACAGGCTTCCTGAAGCTTCGCAGCATCCTGCAGGAGAAGGAGAAGACCATCATGGAGCAGATTGAGAACCTGGAGGTGTCGCGGCAGAAGGAGATCGAGAAGTATGTGCGCATCACCACCCTGAAGGTCAACGAGATGGATGGGCTGATTGCCTACTCCAAGGAGGCCCTGAAGGAGACGGGCCAGGTGGCCTTCCTGCAGTCGGCCAAGATCCTGGTGAGCCAGATCGAGGAGGGCATCCAGAGCACCTACCGGCCCGACCCCCAGCTGCGCATGCACGCCTGGCACTGCATGCCCCTGGACTTCAGCGAGCTCTCCAGCGCCATCCACGGGCTCTTTCCCATGGGCCCCAAGAAGGTCAGCTCGTCTGGGGATTCCCTGCCCTCACCCTACCCGATGCACTCGGAGATGATGATTAGGAAAGTCACCTTCAGCACCCACAGCTTCGGCAACCAGCAGATATACCAGCGCAGCTCCTCCCTGCTGTCCTTCACCGCTGGCGAGAAGGCCAAGGCTGGGCTGGAGGCGGGCGGGCGTGCACAGTCCACCGCCCTGGCCAAGCCCTCCGAGGGCCTGTATACCTACTGGAGCGCCACGGCTGAGAACCAGTCTGTGCAGGGCGGCGGCAGCTTCCACAACTGGTACTCTTTCAATGAGGGCACTGTGAGGACCCCGGGCCCCATCATCATCTACCAGACTCTGGTCTACCCCAGGGCTGCCAAGGTAGGACAGTCTCTGGGGACCCAGCGATGGCACGCCTGATTGAGTGTACACATCACCATGCACAAGAACCCAGGTTCAAGCTCCTGGTCCACATCTGCAAGGGGGAAGCTTCACAAGTGGTGAAGTAGGGCTACCAGTGTCTTCCTTCTCTCTGTCTCCCACTCTCTGTCAAAATAAAATAATAAAAATATCTTTGTGAAAGAAAGAAAAAGAAGGGACCTGGTGGTTAAACAGCTGGTTGAGTGCACCATGTGCGAGGACCCAGGTTCAAGCCCTCAGTCCCCACCTGCAGGGGGAAAGTGTTGCAATTGGTAAAGCAAAGCTTCAGGCGTCTGTCTCTCTCCCTCTATCTCTTCATTCCCTCTCGATTTATGGCTATCTCTATCAAATAAATAAAATTTTAAGAATAAATTTTAAAAATTAAGAGAGAGAAAGGGGGAGAGGGCACATCTGAAGGCCCCAAGCCCACTTCAAAGGCAGTTTCTATTGAGAGAGCACTCAGTTTGGTAATGTGAATAACGTGAAGAAATTGCTTGAAGAGTCTATTTCCCAAAGGTAAGTCAGAAATGGTTGAGGGAACATAAAAATTACCTAGAAATATGGCTTGCTCAGTAGAGAACAACACTTGTTACCATGTGTGAGGACCTGGGTGTGAGCCCCTAGACCACCATGTGGGAGTGCCTGCAGAGGGGGAAGCCTCAGGAATGTGGAGCAGTGCTACAAGTACCTCCTTCTCTTCCCTTCTCTTTCATTATGTCTATCTCTCATCGTTTATCTACAGTAAAGAAAAGAAAAGAAAAATATTGACCACTAGTATTAGTGGGGTCATGTAGACATGAGCCCCAGTGTTAACCCTGGTGAGGTGAGAGAGGAAGAAAAAGAGAGAGAGGAAAGAGAGAGAGAGAGAGATCCCATCCCTCTATCAGCTATTCTTATACAATGTTTCTTTTCACCTTTTTGTTTTGCAAAGCAACTGACTGTGCACTTGAGCTTCTTTCTTGCTAAAACAAAGATTTTTTTTTTTTCCAGTGGGTTTGTGAGACTTGAGCACTTTGCTTTTTTCTTTATTTTATTTTTTTAGGTTTGTTTGTTAATGGGGTTGGGGGGAGAGCTGAGAAAGAAGCAGAGCATCATGCTGGCACATGAGATGCCAGAAATTGAGCTCAGGACCTCATACTTGAGAGTCCAAGGTTTCATTCATTGCACAATTTCACAGACTGCAGACTATACCTTAGTACCTAGAGTCCAAACAGAAGAAAGTCAGGACCCCAGTGAGTTTGATTTTTCCAGTCTACAGGGGAAATTGTCACTAATGTTTTGGAGCCTGGTTCTGACATCAAAAATGAAGTCACATTCTCCAGGCAGAGAGCACACCTTCCTCTGGGCCATGAGCATCATTACCACAGAGAATCATTGCCCTTAACAGGAGAGATGCTTACAAAGGAATAGCTGAACTCACTTTTCAAAAGGGGATTTGACTAGCAAAGACTGCATGTATGTTCAAGGCTGTCTGATGGGAGTTCAGGGCTGTCACTTCTCCATATACCCCAGAGCTTGGGAAAGCTGAATTTTGCTGTGGGTGGTAGGACTGTGAAGTCTGCTTTAACTTTGGCCAACACCTCTTTTTTAAATTTTTTTATAAATATTTATTCCCTTCTGTTGCCCTTGTTTTATTGTTGTTGTTATTGATGTCATCACTGTTGGATAGGACAGAGAGAAAAAGAGAGAGGAGGGGAAGACAGAGAGGGGGAGAGAAAGATAGACACCTACAGACCTGCTTCACCGCTTATGAAGCGACTCCCCTGCAGGTGGGGAGCCGGGGGGCTTGAACCAGGATTCTTATGCAGGTCCTTGCACTTTGTACCATGTGCACTTAACCCGCTGTGCTACCACCCAACTCCCTGGCCACCACCTCTTAGTCATAGCTGGGTAAGCTCAAGCAAAAGTCATTGGTCATCAGAAGATCCTCTTAGATTACTGCCAGACGGTGATATTTGATATGAAAATATCGATAATGCTCATTTTAGGGCTTAGTATGGAATTCAAGCAGGAACTGTGGTGCTTAGAAATGTAGAAAAAGGTGCTGGTGGATAGCTCAGCCAGTAGAACTAAGACATTGTTATTCATAAGACCCTGAGTTCTAGCCCCTTCACATCATGGTAGCACTATGGATAGCACTATAAGAAATGTGGATGGTGGAGTGTGTGCTGTGGGGTCTCTCCTCTCTGTCTCCCTCCCTCACTCTGTCCCTCACCCCTCTCAAGAAAGAATGAAATAAGGAATAGAAATATTGGCAAGGAAATCTGTGTTGACATGTCTCAAATGATGGTTGACTAGGAAGATATCGGCATAGAAAATATTCTTGAAGCTAGTTTTATAATTTATCAATATCTATCTTAAAATCCTTATGGATAGGAGTCTGTTGGTAGTGCAGCGGGTTGAGCACAGGTGGTGCAAAGCGCAAGGACCAGTGTAAGGATCCCGGTTCAAGACCCCAGCTCCCCACCTGCAGGAGAGTCAATTCACAAGCAGTGAAACAGGTCTGCCGATGTCTATCTTTCTCTCCCCCTCTCTGTCTTCCCCTCCTCTCTCCATTTCTCTCTGTCCTATCCAACAACAATGATGACGTCAATAATAATAATGACTACAACAATAAAAAACAACAAGGGCAACAAAAGGGAATAAATAAATAAATGTTTTTTTAAAATCCTTATGGATTTTTTTGTAAAAAAAGAATTTCTTTCTAAAAACGCCTCCCTATTTTCAAGACTGTGGAAGATCTGTAGTGGTTGTCTATGGGGATGGGGATGGAGACACAGACCTTTGGTGACAGGAGTGGTGAAAAATAAATTCATTAATCAATCAATTAATTAAAAGGAAAAAAACTCCTCCCAAAGAAGCATTATAGAATCATGCCAAAAGTATTCACTGAAGTGTTGTTTGCTAGGGTATAAAGTTAGAAACAGCCTAAATGTTCAACAATAAGAGAATTAAATCATTTATGAAGCATGCTACTAAAATATTTCTGAATTTTTTATGAAACAGAGAAATACATAGAATACATTAAGTAAAAAAAAAAGCAGGAATTAAGGTACTATAGTCCAGATTATATGTATTTGTATGTTTTGTGCATTTCAAAATTAGAAAGAAGCAATGAATGGACTCATGGAATTGTGAGATTATGAGTGACACTTAGCTTCTTCCCTTATACTTTTTCTGTATTTTCTAATGTGATTTCTTTTTTTGACCATGAGAAAAATAATTTGATTTTTATTACTAAGCTAAAGTCATAAAAGGCTCTAGCTGTAAATGTATAAAAAGTAATTATAAATTAATCATATTAATTAATGAAATCTTAAAATGTATATACTCAAAAGAGCAATTACAAATTAATTTTATAGTCACAATAACATTTAAATTCATTAGAATTTGAATGAAGAATGAAATACTGCTAAAAATACAATTATAAAATTTCATGCATTGACTGTTAATTGGCACTTTTTTTATTGCCACCAGGTTATTGTCAGGTTCAGTTGCTGCATGATGAATCCACCATTCTCAGTGACAATTTAGCCTTTTCATTTTTTCCCTTTATTTTATTTGATAGGACAGAGATAAAATGAAAGAGGAGAGAGAGAGAGAGAGAGAGAGAAAGAGAAAGAGAGAGAGAGAGAGCCCAAGCTTTCTCCTGCAGGTGGGGACCAGGGGCTTGAACCCAAGTCCTTGCACACTGTAATGATCAAATTCAACATCTTCAGCAGCAAGAGGGAAGCAGTAGGGTCAGCTCAGGCTCACACTGCAGATAAGCTAGGATGCACACCTCCAAGAGAAAGCAGCCTGCTCCCCACATCTCACTGTCCCCACATGTCTATGTCTCCTCTAGCTCTACTGGACCTGCCCCACTGAAGATGTGGACTCTTTTGAGATGGAGTTCTATGAACTCGTCACCTCTCCTCCCAACAACGTTCGCACTGAGCTCTGTGGCCAGATCCGGGACATCATGCAGCAGAGCCTGGAGCTTCACAACCTCACGCCCAACACAGAGTACTTGTTCAAAGTCAGAGCCATCAACGATAACGGGCCTGGGCAGTGGAGCGACGTCTGCAAGGTATCCTGTATGGAGTTTCTCAAAGCCTTGTGGGGATGACCCTGAACTCATAAGACCTGCCCCATATCCCCATTGTAACTGTCCACACTGGTCCCAAGAAAGGCAGGGCCAAAGAGTTGTCCTCACTCAGCGTAAATGAGGCCTGAGAATGATTCTGTTCCATTCAAAAAAACATTGATACCTGGCATTGTGCTAGGATGTAGAGACTCAGAAGGAAGTAAGACATGACCTTTTAGGCAACTCAGGTCTCATAATAAAATAATTTTGTCAGAGGAATAATAATGATAATAAAAGGAAACAATACCCTTCTGGTGACTTCACAATGTAAACAAAATACTGAGTGTAAACATGTCCTGTAAAATATTTAGGATATACTTGCACTAAAATTATATTTGTTTTATCTTAAAAGGTTTAGCTGGAGAAGCATTCAACCTGTTTTTTTTTTAATTTTTTTAAATATTTATTTTATTTATTTATCCCCTTTTGTTGCCCTTGTTGTTTTACTGTTGTAGTTGTTGGATAGGACAGAGAGAAATGGAGAGAGGAGGGGAAGACAGAGAGGAGGAGAGAAAGATAGACACCTGCAGACGTGCTTCACTGCCTGCGAAGCGACTCCCCTGCAGGTGGGGAGCCGGGGTTCAAACCGGGATCCTTATGCCGGTCCTTGTGCTTTGCCCTTAGCCCACTGCACTACAGCCCGACTCCCTCAACCTGGTTTTTAACTCACTTGATCCTGGAGCAGAGCATGGCCCTCCTTCTCCAGCTAAACCTCTCCCTCCCTCTCTCTCCCCCAGCCCTTCAGTGTTGACCCTGTATTCTTCCCTATGTCTCATCTGTGTTTAGATGCTAGGGCCAGGGGCAAAGAGAAGGAGGTGCATGGGCTTTTCTTAGATAGATGCCTGGTCACCCAGCTTAGAATAGGAATTCCTTGAGAACAGAATTCATATCAAGTTTGTCTTCCTTTCTCCCCCAAACTTATCCCAGCACTGTGTGCATACAACAGGTTTTTGATGGTTATTGAATGAATACATAAGTGGGATCGTGGCCAAAACAAATGAATGACTGTCGAAGTGAAAGGGTGAGGAGAGAAACTGATAAATAAAGATCAAACAACACAGAGTTCCATGAGATGTCTGGAATCTGTAAAGAGTTTCATACAACCGGTCAGGAAATAACATTTTGCCCTGGAATGTGTTTAGGTGATTCATCTGCGTGGCTTCCTTGGAAGGGAGCTCACTCCCTTCTCTTTGCTCTTCAGTGTGATTCCTAAATGAGCAGAGCGCTAATTAATGAGCTTTTCCAGAAGCCTTATTTTTTTCAGCCTGGCAGAGCTGCAGTATAGATTCCCCACTCCCCCTTCTTCAGAAGTTTCTCCCCCCTTCCTCTCCGAGACTGTTTTAGCATTCCAGGGGATACTGTGGCTTCCCGGCATTTGTCATGATTTGCATAAGCAAAGGCTTTGATGGCAAAGAGAAATAAGCTGGGCTGTTTGAAAGGCATTTATAAAGCTTCAGAAGAGTAATGACTTCAGCTCTTTGCGAAACAAATCAAAATCTTTTTCCTTCAGCATCAGTTCCACGCAGGTATTTCTGAAAGGTTTCATTTAATAGACTGAAATTAGGCAGAGGCGACACTGTTCCTGATCTAAAAGGCAGTATTTCCCTCCTGTGCATTCTTGTAACAAAAAAAGAAAGGGTGGGGGGAGGAGAAGGAAGGAGAAGGAAAAAGGAGGAGGAGATGACCAAAAAAAAAAAAAAATGACACCTTTTAGATTTGATGTTCATTGTCTGGTTCTTGTTGATTTTTAAGGGATTTGGTTGCAGTGTTGTAGGGAAAGAGACCCAAATGTCTCTCCCATGTTGTCTGGTTTTTCACAGTAGGATCCACAAAGAATTGGGGACTCTAGGATCAGGCACTGAATGCTTTAGGAAAATGAAGGTACATGAAAGACAAGTATGGATCATCTGGAGTGAATAGTGACTTGCTGGTTTCTGAGATATATATCTCAACCCTATCTACCTGGAATGAATTTTCCATTGATTTGTTTAAATGACCTTACTCTTCTACTGGTCCTGTGCTCAAAACTTGTGGGGAATGAGGTGGAACATGTCCCCCATATTGTTGGTTCATCAATTACAAATATTTAGGGAGGCATTATAAGCTTTATTTAGGAAAATGAAAACATGCATATAGAGCATATAGAGACATATGGGTCATTCAGACAAAATGGCGAATAGCTGACCAAGCTGGGGGCTTTTATGTACTTTCTAAGACCCTGCCTTCTTCACTTCTTTTTTTAAAAAATATTGATTTATTCCTTTTTGTTGCTTTTTTAATTGTTGTAGTTATTATTGTTGTTATTGATGTCATCATTGTTGGATAGGACAGAGAGAAATGGAGAGAGGAGGGGAAGACAGAGAGGAGGAGAGAAAGATAGACACCTGCAGACCTGCTTCACCGCCTGTGAAGCAACTTCCCTGCAGGTGGAGAGCTGGGGGCTCGAACCAGGATCCCTATGCCAGTCCTTGTGCTTTGTCCCACCTACACTTACCCTGCTGCGTTACCGCCCAGCTCCGCTTCTTCACATCTAAGTCACCTCTAGTCCGTTACTACTGTTTCTTCTTCCTCCAGTGACCTTTCTTTTCCTTCCCTCTAGGTAAGGGAAATAAATAGCCTGACTTGCTTCTCAGGTGTTCTCCAAATTCTCTTCTCTCTCAGTGATGGAGCATAAAACAAAGGATCCTGGCAACTGGGGTTTAGGGACCTTTAGCCCTAATCTCCCCCTAACACTTTCTAAGGACGCACCTTCTTCCTGTCTAAGCCCCATCTTTCCCCTCTGTCCTGGAATTTTTGTAGACAAATACAAGGTCTCAGTTAATTCTATAATGTCCATGTCTTGCTCTAACTCTGCCTCTAACATTATCATACATGAAACATGAAAATAGACCTTCAGGCTCTGGAAGGTTTGTTGAAGGGCAGCTAACTCTGCCTGGACACTATGTATTCTGGTCACAGATGGTTCCAACTATTGCTCCTTCTTTCTTCCTTTCTTTCTTCCTTCCTTCCTTCCTTCCTTCCTTCCTTCCTTCCTTTCTTTCTTTCTTCCTCTCTTTTCTTCTTTCTTTCTTTCTTTTCTTTTTTTTTGTCACTAGGGTTATCTCTGAGGTTTAGTGTCTGCACAGCTCCACCATTTTCAGCAGCATTTTATTCTTTCACTTCGATATCCAATGAGAGACAGCAAGAGATAGGAAGGATAGAAAGGGAGAGATGGAGAGAACAGATATATGCAGCACTGCTCCACTATTTGCAAGGCTCCCCCCACCCCCGCAGGTGGGGAATGGGGGCTTAAACCCAGGTCCTGACATTTGGCAAGTTAACCTGTGCACTCCAGTGGGTGAGCCACTACCACCTAGCCCCTGCCTCTATTTTATAGAAGAAGAATTTGAGACTCACAGATGGCAAGTCCTGACCTTCTTTAAGTCAAACACATGCTTGATGGGAAGCTGAGTCTCATCTGTGGTGAGCCCTCTTCGTCCCCTGCACCCAAGTCAGATGAGGCTAAGTCTGAGCTAGGTGGACTCAGTGCTGGGAACCTGGCACCTGATAGTGGAAGAATGTGGTCAAAGTCAACACCTGGGAAAGCTAGATGTTTGCTGTTGTGGAGCATGAAGATCATACATACATTGTACATGGGATTCTGTGGCTGTGGGCAAACTCCCAACTGCATGGTCTGCCAGCTCCTAGAGTACAGGCAGTGGGTTGGCCTTACTCACACCCCAATGAGACCCTCTAACAAGTAAGAGTCAGTATGAGGCGACCAGGTGGTGGCTTACCCAGTAGAGTACACAGATCACTCTGCTCAAGGACCTGGGTTCAAGCCCCCAACCCCTACCTGCAGAGGGGAAGCTTTATGAATGGTAGAACACTATTGTAGGTATCTCCCTTTTTCTCTGTCTCTCTATCCCTCTCTGCCTCTCTCTCTCTCTCTTTCTCTCTCTTTTAGTCTATCCCTCTCTGTCTCACTCTATCTTTTACCATCTATCAAAAAATAATGGCCACTGGGAACAGTAAAGTTGTGCAGCCACTGAGCCCCAGAGATAAAAGAAAAAGCAATGCTATATATACTTTTTTTAAAATTAGACAAATCAAAGTACCTTTGACCACAGTCCTCCCCATAGTTTCCCTTTATATGGGTGCTCTCTCTCTCTCTTTTTTTCTTTCTTTGCTGGCTTTGAACTATATCACTTTGCAAGTTGGAGAGATAGCATAATTGTTATGCAAAAATATCTTTATGCCTGAGGCTCTGAAGTTCCAGGTTGGATCCCGAGCACCGCCATAAGTCAGAGCTGATCAGTGCTCTGGTCTCTTTCTCTCATTAAAAATAAATAATAAAATATTTTAAAAGAAATATACCAATTTACTTAGAAGATTATTCTGGAGGTCAGAAATTCAAAATAAGCCCTACTGGATAAAATCAGTACATCAGCAGGACTATGTTTCCTCAGAAGCTCCTGGAAAGATTCATGCCCATGTCATTCCTACCCAGAGTACTTAGCTTATATACAGTGCTCCCTTTTTCTTCAGAGTCAGCCATATGGTGGTATGAGGGTGAGAGTGGGGGGATATACTTACTCACAGGGCCATATCTCTGGTTTTCTTTCTTAAAATGTTTATTTATGATTGGATAGAGAAAGACAGAGATTGAGATGGGAGAGGGAGATAGAGTAAGAAAGAGACAGAGACACCGGCAGCCTTGCTTAACCACACCACTTGCAGGTGGGGACCAGGGGCTTGAGCCTGCATCCTTGCACACTGTAATGTGTGTGCTCTACCAGGTGTGCCACCACCTGGCCCACATGTCTCTGGTTTTCTTCTGTCTCTCTAGTCCATTTTGAAGAACTATGGCCATTTCATCAGAAGTACTGATCATACAGGTTAACGTCCCTGCCCCAAAGCCCGTGGGTTGGCAGTTTTTGTTTATCTATTTATGTGTTTTAGTGGGAGAGACAGTGAGAGAAAGAGAGAGAGAAAATAAGAGAGAGAGAAAGAGAGAGAGCACAAGGCTCAACTCTGGCTGATGGTGGTGCTAAAGATTGAACCTGGGATCTCAGAACCCAAAACATGAAAGTCATTTCAGAACCCAAAACATGAAAGTTATTTTTGCAGAACCACTATGCTATCTCCCCAGCCTGGACTAGCAACCTTAATACCCCTTTGCCGAGTAGCACCCCATATTCACAAAATCTCAGGACTATTGGATTGAGGACTGATGGGGGAAGGGGTTTTACCAGACGTCCCAGGATACAACAGATTTGGAGAAGAGAATTCAGACTCTGCTCTGCTCTTTGACATGACAATGACTTTAACTCAGGGGCAATAGTGACTCTGTTCTCAAGAGAGCCATCACCCCCCCCCCACACACACACACACACACACACACACCACTACACCTTGAGTTATGGTCTCATAGCTTTTTCCAGATCTAAGAGGAGGTCTTACATCCTAAGCCCCCATCTGCCCGGCACTTCCCATGCTTGTTATATCTCCTTTCTCTCCTTTCCCTACCCCTCTCTCTTCTTGACTCTTAAGGCTTTACTTCTGAAAATACACAGGCCTTCTCCCCCATCCAAGGCAGGACCTGTATTTGTACACTGCCTGAGGAACTATAGAGACAGACCCAGAAGAGGACCAGTCTGTGACTGTCACTGGGTCTGATTAGACCTCATGATCTTCACCACCAGGAATGATTGGCAGCTCTGTCTCTACATTTAAATGATCCAGCTTTCTGCTGTCTTGCTGGTCCAGTGTATATTCGAGTGCTAGCTCCTTATTGTTTTTGTTTGCTTTGCTTTTAATTGCTACCAGGGTTCTCACTGGGACATGGTGTCTGCATGACAAATTCACCACTCCCAGAGGACTTTTTTTTTTTTAATTTGAAAGAATAGAGAGAAATTGAGATGCAGTAGGAGAGGTAGAGAGGGAGAAAGACACCTGCAGCACTGCTCTACCCCTCATGAAATCTTCCCTCTGCAGGTGGGTATCAGGAGCTTAAACCTGGGTCTTTGTACATGGCAAGGTGTGCACTCTACCAGTTGTGCTATCACCAGGTTTACACCTTATTGTTTTAAACTGCTTTTTTTCCCCCCCCCACCACCAGGGCTTTCACTGGGAATTTATGCAGGTATTACAAATCCACTGCTCCTGGAATCTTTCCTTTCTCTCTCTCTAAGATAGAAATTTAGCAGGGAGTAGGAGATAGAAAGGGAGAAAGAGAGACATCTGCAGTACCACTGCTCCACCACTAGTGAAGCTTTCCCTCTGCAGGTAGGGACTGGGGACTTGAACCTAGACAATATGTGCTCTCAATTTACTGTTTTAAACTGCATTCTGTACACTTCTTTTTTTTGATTCCTCCTTACATTAACCCACTTCCCTGATGCATTTTCCTTTTTTCAAGTGAGACACTGAATGTCCTAGATAATGATTTTAGACTTTGCTAATCTCTTCTTTGTTCTGACATTGTCTCTTAGCTTTGCTTTTAGAGGGATTGACAGAACAGTAGAATTCTCCCATTCTGATGTGTTCAAAGTCATTACTTATTTCTCCCTCACCATCTGACCTCTGGGAGCTCTGTGTTGAAACATCCATAAGTTTAGATCACAAAGGTAATCTTGCAATCCTGGTTTGTTTGTTTTTTTAACTTAACAGTTTTGCCTTTCAAACCCAGGCCCCTTACCCATCTAGAATCCACCTGTGTCTATATTCTGAGTTGGGACTGTACTTTAAGATCTATCTGGTGAGTGAGTTTGCTTGGTGTCATTTTATAGGCAATGACTTCTCTCATTGAAACAGGCACTTTGATCTCAGATACTAGGCACTTGGGGGGGTGGTATCTCTCAACTCACTATTATTATAGATTGTTCGTTATGTCAATACTGCTTTTTTGCACTTTTCCAGATTTGGGGGGCGGGTATCACAGCAACAGAAGCTTTCTCTAATAAAGTGGGGGCTATACATGAACCTGCGTCACATACACAGCAAAGCAACACACTGTCCAGGTGAGCTATTTCACCAGTCGCAGATTATTTTTCAACCTCCCATTTATGCATTATCTTTTTTGAAGTACTAAGGTAAATCTACTCATTCATCCTTAAAGTTTAATTAACTACCCCTAAGAATACATTTTTTTTTCATGTGGATTACAAAGTAAGAAACCAGGGAGAGAACATCATTGTTCTGCAAGACTGAATCCCTGAAGTCCCTAGGCCCCAGATTCAGTCCCTGGAACCACCATAAGCAAGAGCTGAGCAGTGCTCTGGTTAAAAATAAAAACATAGATTATGGAGGAAGTATACTGGATTCCTATGTTTTTTAATTTTTTAATTTTTATTTATTTATTTTTCCTTTTGTTGCCCTTGTATTTTATATTGCTGTTGTAGTTATTATTGTTGTTGTTATTGATGTCGTCATTGTTAGATAGGACAAGAGAAATGGAGAGAGGAGAGGAAGACAGAGGGGGAGAGAAAGATAGATACCTGCAGACCTGCTTCACTGCCTGTGAAGTGACTCCCCTGCAGGTGGGGATCCGGGAGCTTGAACCAGGGTCTTTAAGCCAGTACTTGTGCTTTGCGCCACATGCACTTAAATTGGATTCTTATTTTAAGAGAAAATTCCAGGCAGCTGAGACCCTAAGTACAATCCCTAGCACCACACATGATAAACTAGAGCTGAGCAGAGCTCTAGTCTCTTTTTCTCTTTCTATTTATTTTATTAAAGGTAAGTAAATTTGGGGGGTTAAGTGGTAGTGCAGTGGGTTAAGTGTACAGGGTGCAAAGTGCAAGAACTGGCACAAGGATCTCGGTTCGAGTCCCCAGCTCCCCACCTGCAGCGGGGTCGCTTCATGAGTGGTGAAGCAGATCTGTAGGTGTCTATCTTTCTCTCCCCTTCTCTGTCTTCCCCTCCTCTCTCCATTTCTCTCTGTCATATCCAACAACAATGACATCAATTACAACAATAATAATAACCACAACAACAATTTAAAAAAAAGGGCAACAGAAAGGAAAAAAATAGGAGTAGTGGATTCATGGTGTAGGCACTGAGCCCCAGCAATAACCCTGGAAACAAACAAAAAAAAGATAAGTAATTTTTTATTCCAAATGAAATTTTATTGGGAAGGCTTTGAGTCTGTGAATTATTTTTGCAGACAGTGGATTTTTTGTAATACCTCTGAACACTTACTCTAATTATCTGCCATGCACTTTAATCAAGTTAAGCCCAATATTTTATAAACTTAACTTGATATTGGGAATGTTGTTTTATATTTAACTTTTAGAAGAAAATTTTAATTTTTAATTAACTTGTTGCTTAGTTTTGATTTCCACAATCTTGATACACTTACTATTCTGAGTTGTTCTGTTGAGTCTGCTTATTTTATGAGGAACAAGATCCTATCATCTATACATAGGAATAGTTTTATCTCTTCCCTTGCCATCCTTGCGACTCTGATACTCTTTCTTTGACTATCACTCTGATCCGGGCCCCACAACCTAAAGAAAGTGGCTGTAGTTACAACTGAGATCCTTGTCTCACTTCTGAACTCAGCATCTTGCCACTGAACTTTGGTGATTCTGATTTATCTGACACAGTCTATTACCTCCATTAAGTTAAGGGAATTTCTGTATACCTCAGAATCTCTGAAAGTTTCACCAGCCTTATGAATTTTTTATGCTATTTGAGATAATCATATGATTCTTCTCCTGTAGATGTTAATGAAGTGAATTGTATTGATTTTCCAATGCTAAACTCTACTGCACTTACAGAATAAACCCCTTGTAAGGTTTATGGTGCATTATTTTTTAATACACTGAATTTTAGTTAGCTCATATTGTGTTTTGTTTTATTGCATCTATGATCATAAGTGAATCAGATCTATAATGTCTTGCTTATATTGTTTTTATCTGGTTTTGAAATCGATATTTTGCCACCCTAATAAAATGAGCTTGAAAGCTGATGCCCCATTCCCATTTTCTAGCAAAAGTCTTTCACAAAAGCTTGCCAACTTTCTCTTGGGAAGTCATCAGAGGCTGGGCTGTCAGGGGAGGCATGGACATGACAACTATCATTTCAATCTCTTTAGTGTCTTGATTTTTTATTTGTACCCTGTTGATCCTGTTTCACTTGGAAGTCTTGTTCACAGTCACATTTCATATGCTATTGCTCCACTCACAGGCCAAACACAACCTTTTCCTCTGAAAATTCCAACTATTTTAAGGCAAAACTCAATTTCCTTGTGTTGTATGAGTTAAGTTCCGCCTCCTCCTCTATGACGACTGTAGATATCTGGCTTTCACACTATTTATGTGTCCTTAATCAGAGTCATATCTGCACATTCTCTCCATTTTTAAAAACTGTATTTTAAAGAGAGAGAGAAAGATACCCAGAGAGATAGACCAAAGTATTGTTCAGCTTTGGCTTACTGTGGTGCTGAGGATTGAACCTGGGACCAGGGAGCCTTGGTCAGGAAGGCATTTTTGCAAAACCACTATATTTTCTCCCCAGCCCATGTTCTCTCTATTTTTATCCAGTATGGCTCCTTTAGTGTTATGGATGTGATACCATCTTTACTTTGCACAAAGCCCTATTTTTTCCAAAATTGAAAGTAAACTTTTGTGTAACAGAGAGAATAGTGGTAATGGGGTTTTTTTTGTTTGTTTTTTGTTTTTGTTTGTTTTTTGTTTTTGTTTGTTTGTTTGTTTTGTTGTGTTTTTGCCTTTTCCCTGTGAAGGCAAACACCAGGGATTTAAATCTCTCAAATATAGAGATTTAGTCTTTGTGCAAGTTGGGCTTTGCCCCATCTAAGCTGCAACCCCACCACATCTGCCCTGAGTCACCCAGAGTCAGTTATGAGTGCAGTGAGCTATCTCCCATCCCTGGATCTCACACCCACCCCAATCCACCACTAAGAAAAAAAATAATAATAATTCCTCTTCAGTGAATTTTTCTGGGAATAAGCAGTCAGACCACAGTAGGGAGAGGACCCAGGAATTTCAAGATGAGACTTGGAGACCTGAGGTGAGCTGGTGAGCCGTCAGGGAGGTCCCTTCTGCCCAGTGCCTTCAGTTTTTTCTGGGCCATTCACTCACTGTGAGCAAAGACAGTGTGGGCCATCAGAGAGAATTAGCTGGGAGAGCCACTGTGACTGGACTCACCTTTCCTACAGGTGTCCTTTTTTTGCCACCAGTGTAGGGAGTGCAGAGATGAGAAGTCCTCATCTGTTTTCCTCTAGTACGTGTGCACACACACATGCACACATGTCTCAGCTGGGTGCTCACCAACTAGTGAGAAGGTTAAGCACCTGAGTGAAATACATAAGTGATACAAGCTGTGCTAGAAGCCATCTCCAGGATCTGGGGGTTGGAAACCCCACCTGAGGGCATAGCCCAGAGAGGCTATCAGCAGCACCCAGCCACATCAGCTACCTAAAAGTGTCCAGGGCCTGCCTATCAACTGTGTGTTGGGGTGGGGTGTGTTCCCCTGAGCCCCAGTTTATTCATCTGGAAGGTGGGACAGATGGTTCCCACCTGGTGGGGTTGCATAAGGAGTGTGCTATGGCAGGACCTGACACACACAGGGGACTGGCTTCCCTGGAAGGAACACTGTCCCCATGGCTGCCACCTCAGTCTCTGCCTCTGCTCATAGGTGGTTACACCAGATGGGCGCGGGAAGAACCGAGCCAAGTGGGGTCTGCTGAAGAACATCCAGACCGCCCTGCAGAAGCGCTTCTAAGCCCCCATCCAGGAGGCAGGGGCCTTCACACACACCACGGAGTAAGCAGACACAGGACACAAACAGGCAGATGTATTTTTCTCACCACTTCCTGGGTCCTCTGACTTCTTCTGGTAGGAGTCTTCTAAAGTCAATAAAAGGAGATGTCTGATGCCACAGCCTCTGTTTCCCTGTGGAATGTGATGTGGGGCCAGGTGATATCACATACAGTTGAGTGCATACGTTGCCATGTGCTGGGTAGAGGGTGAGTGCAATAGCTCACTTGGATAGTACACTACTTTGCCGTATGCATGATCTAGCTTTAAGCCCGATACCCCCCTCCCCCACATATACACACACTGCACTGGAGGAAGCTCTGTTATGTATACACTGTGAAATGGTCATGGTAATGGGTTTAGCCATCTGTCACCACACATAATTACAAGTGTTGTCTGGGAGAATGGTGTTAGAGTGGAGAATGGAATCTGAGAGTTGGGTTAGGGCAGAGAGTAGCTCCAAACTTGAATATATATATACAATTAACGGTTTACTTCATCAACCTGACCCAGGGCCCATTTATAATTAGCACAGAAGCCTGTATAACCTCTGGGTCCCTGTCAGCCTGAGCTCGCAGTCCATGGTAACAGCTGGAAAATTCTAGGCTGCACTCATTACAGGACCAGTCTTCCTCAAGTGACAGAGTAGGACAATCCATCCTCCCCTTTGGAGACTGCAGTAGTCCCTGCCTTCGCTGCTTTATAATGAGGGCAAGGTCCTGGAGAGACACTCAAGAAGGCTTATGAGGATATTCTTGATGGAATTCCATAACTTTTGTTGTTTACAGGCAACCAGTCTATGTTACTTTGTGAAAGCAGCCCCAACTGAGTAAGACAGAGGGTATAGGGATGGGTTCCCAAAGATGTGAGCTGAAATGTTGCTTCTTTATGAAGAGAAAGGGGCCAGGTGGCAGCTCACCTGGTAAAGCATAAATGTTAGTATGTTCTAAGGCCAGGGCTCAAGCCCCCAGTCACTGACAGAGACAGAGACAAAGAGAGAGAAAGAGAGAGAAAGAGAGGTAGAGAGAGAGAGAGAGTAGAGAGAGAGATTGAGAGGAGGCAGAATATGTTGGCAATCAGAGAAAGCATGGGCCTCTGCAAGCTGATAAATGACATTCAGCTGCTAAATGACATTCAGCAAGGCCAGACTTGTGTCAGTAGTATGACTCTGGAAGGTATGAGAAAAGGCAGGAGGAGTGATGATCTGGGGTCACAAACTCAGGCGTCATCACTGGTGGTATCTTGATTCTCTAGAACATGCATATCATTGTTGGCCCTGCTCCCAGCACAGCTCTGTGGGCAGGTCAGAGAGAAACAGTGCCATTTTTGCCTGCTTTCATGCTGACTGTCACGTGATCACCACCAGGTCAAGAGGAAGAGCGTGGCATTGGATGTGTCACTTGGTGTCTGGAGCTACAGCCCTGATCTCAGGTGAGGCTGAGTCTCACAACAGAACTTTCATTCATTTGGTGCATTTAATCTGGTCTTTGGGGAAAGGACCAAACTTATTACTTGACTTTGTTCTTTTCTTTATTGATTTAGCATTTATTTATAAAATCATATGGTTACGATTACACAGAGGTCCAGGCCCACCTCAGACCTGCTAATGAGATGATGCAGTGCAGGGGCCAAACATTGGTATTTTCTCTCCACTTCCCCCAACCTTTTTTTCTCTTTTTCTGTGATAAAGGGTGAGAGACAGAAATAAGAAGAGAAAGAGAGGAGAGACACCTGCAGCACTGCTCCACCAATTGTGAAATTTCCTCCCAGCAAGTAGGGACCAGAGACTTGAACATAGAACATCACACGTGATAATGTGTATACTTTACAGGATGTGCTACCACCCAGACCTGGAGTTGGTACTGTCCTTTTTTAAAAAAAAAAATTTATATTTTATTTTAATGAAACAACCATGATACCATGGTTGGTGCTGGGGATTGAATTCTGGGATGTCAGAGCCTCATGCATGGGAGTCTTGTGCAGAACCACTGTGCTATCTCCCCAGCCTAGCACTAGTATTTTCTAAAGATTTCCAGTATATTCTGAGAGAGAGTTCTCTAGCAGGATGATTACTCACTTTAGAAGGGACAGACATTGGATGTGGTGCCAGCCAGAGGCCAGATTGGTGTGGGGACAGCAGGTGGAAGAGGAGGCTGGCAGACAATATACAGTGATCTGGGTGCAGCAGGTGCCCAAGACACTGCTCTTGAATTTGTGGAAGTCCCCAGGAGTTTGTCATGACTCCCTGTGTCTCCTCCAAGAGTCTGTGTGGAAGTATGGATAGCATTTGAATTTTTGATAGTGTTTCAGTGGGTCTCCCACCTCAAAATGAATAAGGGGCTACCTATAGGGAACAAAGGGGTAATAGAGCCCCACAGTGCTGTGGTGCTCCTGTACAGGAGCTTCTTGTCTCTGCCCATGGCCATATCTTCCTGGGCAGAGCCAACACCACACTCAGTGATCACACACACACACACACACACACACACTCTCTCTCTCTCTCTCTCTCTCTCTCTCTCTCAGGCTCATGCAAACACATATGCATGTGCACAGACAGATGCACACAGGCTCAAAGAGACACACAAGCATGCACACACCAGTGTGTACAGACTCAGACTCATATAAACATACACATATGATCGCAGGAACACATAAGCACATATGCACCCACACATACACCTTCACACATGCACTCAGACTCACATGTTCACACATACACACTTGTATGAATACGTACACACACCTGTATACACTCACAGAGGCACATATGCATGCACATACAGAAACACACACACACACTTGCAGAGACATGCATACATCTGTACCCATACACATCAGGCTCACACAAGCAAACATGTACAAATACAGAGACAGGCACACCCAGGCTTATAGAGACACACAGATGCATGTGCATTCTCTCTCTGTTTCTTTCTCTCTCTCTCTCTCTCTCTCTCTCTTTCTCTCTCTCTGTTGTGCACATACTGCTAGCTGTCCACTCTGAGGTGAATGAGTGCTGTCAGAACTGATAGTGGCCACCCTTCCCCAGGTCTGAAGGGCAGGAAGATCAGAGCAGCTGGTTCTGAGAGCACATGTGAACATCTGCCACAGGGGAGGGACAAGGAGGCGGAAAGGGGTAAAGGAACCAAACAAAAGACCTGAGGCATTTCCCCATTGTCTCTGCCTTTCCAAATAATCTGTGAGGCCATTTTGGGTGGAAAACAAAGTGTCTCTTTGCCAGTGAGCCCCAGGGAGATGCCGGTTATGGAGAAGTTCTGAGGAAGCTAATTCATTCCAGGGCAAATAACTGACTGAACTGAGGAGTAAATGCAATTTGGGGAGAAGCCCGAGAGACATGCGTTACTGCAAAGCTGAACGGGGCCCAGAAGCTTGACTATTTTTATGTCACGTTGAAGAAAGTAGCAAAACAAGATGCAGGATAGAACAGTGCAAAGTCGTGAATCTATGCATGACTTCACTTCCATTCCTCTCAGTCCACCAGGAGCTGCAATTTCTACATTTTCCTTCAGGATAAAAAAAAAAAAACAGCTCAGAAGCAATGCCTTCTATATAAAACACTAGCTATTTCAGAGTTTATTTCTTCATTTTGTTTCCTTCCAAGAACATCAGACTAAAAAGAGTCTTTCATCTTAATAAGTCAGACATGAGACGTTTTTCTCTCAGCCACCAAGCAGACAATAAATTCACTCAGTATAACTGACCAGCCTGGGGACTGGTGGAATAGCTCACCTAGATACTGCACTGCTTTGCCATGTGTGCATTCCAGGTTCAAGCCTGGCCCACACCACACTGAAGGTCTCCTCTCTCTCTCTCTCTCTCTCTCTCTCTCTCTCTCTCTGTTTCATGAAAGGAATGAAATCCTCCAACAGTTGGAAAAACAGAACAGGGATTAGAGAGTAGAGAATGAGCTACAGACAGGACTAGAAGACAGTTCACTAGGGGTTGCATGTCTTGGCATTCCATAGGTTTGGGAATAAGCCCCAGCACCATATGGGTCATACTATGACATTAGATGAAGCTCCTCTGTTATGGTTTTTGTCTTTCTCTCTCTCAACCTTTCTGAAATAAAAATAATTAAAAATCCAGTCCTGGAATGGTAAAATAAAGCATGCTCAAGACCTCAACACCTCAAAATAAAAGAGCAAGAGAATTAGTAAGCATATCAGGTAGAACAGCATGCATAATGGGCACTCCTACATTGGGTGCTGAGCCTTGAGAAGGGCCTCAGCAAACAGGGCAGAGCAGGTTGGTGGCAGGAGCCCAATTATGCTGGGTGGTGGGGAGTGGGGGGACTCTGGCCCCTACAGAATTCTGGCCCCTGTGACTAGTAGAGGGAGTGGAGTCCATCCTTAAGGTAGAGCAGGGAACAAGGATATCACTGAAAAGACCTGGGTTCTCACTTCAGCTCAGAGACACACCCTAGATCCTACGTCAGATCCAGCAGACAAACCTGTACATTGCATTGTCACCTTATCACAGTGGACGGCTGGAGTGCTCAACTCCCCTACAAGAGATGATGGCATAGTGACAGGTGACTGAAAAGGCTGGGGTCCCAGCACCTCATATTCAGTGTCCCCACCCACAGTGCTCACTTCCTAGCTCCACGCAGGTATGGCTTGTGAGGACAGTGACAAGCAGCTCTGGTTTGGAGAAATGAGTCAGATCTCTTGGGACACACTCAGCTTTCTCTGTGGTCTAAAGAGTAGAATCCTGGAGCCTGGGGGTTGGCTCACCAGATAGTGAGCACATATCATTGTGCATGAGGGCCCAAATTCAAGCCCCACCCCCACCCCTGCCTCACCAGCCACCATCTGAGAGCAGGGGGAAGCTTTACAAGTGGTACAACAGTGCTGCAGAGATCTCTCCTTTTCTTTTTCTCTCTATCCCTCTCTATCTTTCTCTGTGCCTCTATCAAAAAAAGAAAGGAAGGAAGGGAAGGAGGAAGGAAGGAAGGAAGGAAGGAAGGAAGGAAGAGAGGAAAGACGGAAGGAAGGGAAAAATGGCTACTAGGAGTGGTAGAATCACACAGGCACAGAATAATAACCCTGGTGGTAAATAAATAAATATTAGCCTGCAATCATCCTCCACTCAGGTCCCATTGTGAGGGCTGGATTTTCTCAGTGGATTGGCCTCACCCACAAAAAGCCAGGATGAGCAATCTCAGAATCCAATTATAAAGAAGACTAAATCAAAAGTAAACCAGTGGGTCTACACCAAATTAAAAAGCTGCTGCACACCAAAAGAAACCACCACCCAAACAAAGAGACTTCCCATGGAATGAAAGATCTTTACATGCTATACATCAGACAAGAGGGTAATAACCAAAAAATATAAAGAGCTCAACAAACTCAGCAACAAGAAAACCAATGACTCCATGCAAACATGGAGAGAGGATATGAATAGAATATTCTCCGTAGAAGAAATTCAAAAGACTGACAGGGAAAAAAAGTCTCCAAGTCATTGATTATGAGAGAAAATCAAATTAAGGCCACAATGAGATACCACTTCACCTCTGTAAGAGCTGGTGGGAATGTAAATTGGTCCAACACCTATGGAGAGCAGTCTGGAGAACTCTCAGAAGGATAGAAGTAAAACTTAGAAGTATGACCCTGCAATTCATCTCCTGGGGATATAGCCTAAGGAAACCAAACATACCCATCCAAAAAGATTTGTGTATACCTATGTTCACAGCAGCACAATTTGTAATAGCCAAAACTTAGAAGCAACCTAGGTGTCCAACAACAGATGAGTGGCTAAGTGGTCTATATACACAAATGGAATACTATTCAGCTATTAAAAATGGTGATTTTACCTTTTTCAGCTCATTTTGGATGGAGCTTGAAGGAATTATGTTAAGTGAGATAAGTCAGAAACAGGAGGATGAATATGAGATGATCTCACCATAGAAGTTGAAAAACAAGATCAGAAGGGAAAAACACAAAGCAGAACTTGAACTGTGTATTTCACCAAAGTAAAAGACTCGGGTGGGTGGGTGGGAGGGGTTCAGGTCTTGGAACATGATGGCAGAGGAGGACCTAGTGTGTGTGTGTGTGGGGGGTTGTACTGTTATGTGGAAAATGGAGAAATGTTATGCATGTACAAACTACTCTATTTGCTGTTGACTGTAAACCATTTATCCCCCAATAAAGAAATTTGTAAAACAAACAAAAAAAACCAACAACAACAAAAGTAAGAACAGAAGGGAAAACACATAGCAGAATTTGGACTGGATTTAGTGTATAGCACTAAAGCAGAGGACTCTGGGACAGGGGTAGGGGGGGAACTGTTCAGGACCTGGAACATGATGGTGAAGGAGGAGGATTAGAGTGTTATACAGAAAACTGACAATGTTACACATGGACCAACTACTGCATTTTACTGTTTACTGTAAACCATTAATGCCCCCAATAAAGACAAAAAAAAGTAAATATACCTTCAACACTGGACTGACTACTTGGCAATATTTAGAACACTATTAGATATATTTTTTAATTTCTTTATTGGTAAATTAATGTTTTACATTTGACAGTAAATACAATAGTTTGCACATGCATAACATTTCCCAGTTTTCCATATAACAATACAACCCCCACTAGGTCCCCTATCACTATATTTTATCTGTCTCAATTTAGATGCTATTAATGAGGCTTCCATAAATAATAATAATTGTTACTGTTGAAAAAAATTAGTGTTTACATGTCCTTTGGATAAATGCCTAAGTGTAGTATTTCTAGACCATGAAGAAATTCATTTTCTGTTTGTTTGTTTCAGGACTCTCCATACAGTCTTCCAAAAGCGCTGCATAAGTTTGCATTCCCACCATCAACCAAGTTTGTTTATTTTCTTGACCAAAGGGACCATGTCTGGGGCTCTGCCTTCACAACTCCAGCACACCTCATGGCCATTTTTTTTCTTTTATTTCCTCTAGACAGAGTGTGGGAGTCAGAAAAAGATAGAGATGGAAAGATACAAAGAGTAAAGAGAAATACCTCTAGCACCTCTCCATCACTCCTGAAGCTTATACCCCCACCCCATACATGCTACATGCTCCTATGTGGTTATCAGTGGCTCAAACCCGGGTCCTTGTACATGGAAATATGTGCACTCTACTGGGTGAGCCACCTGTCAGTCTACTGTTGTGTTTCCTAAAGGGGGAAGCTGCTGTGGCCAGGAAGAAGTGTATAATCCAAAGGATTGCTGAAAGCATGGAACCCAGCCCATGGAGAAGCCAGGAACATTCTGACATTTAGAGAGACCCTTAAGTCTGGCCAGGTCAGACAGCCCTGCAGTGATTCAGCTGTCCTGCACAGGTCCCCAGTCAAGGCCAGGCATCTGTGACTGAGTTTCCCAGGCAATGCAGGCTCACTAGCCCCTCTCTGGCCACTGATAAAGTGGAAACCTTTCACAGCACCTTGAAGCTGAAGATACCATGCTCCATTCAAGGGGGCCCTGGAAGGTCAGCCCCATTGCCAGGGTCACTCTGCTCTAGAGTTGTAGCCAGTTCTGCAGACTAGACCCTTGCCCACAAAGGGAAAGACTCGGCTTGAGTTTATTGCTTTGCCTTTTCTCCTCTCTCTCTCCCCCCCTTTTTAAAATATTTATTTATTTATTTATTTTCCCTTTTGTTGCCCTTGTTGTTCTTTATTCTTGTTGTAGTTATCATTGTAGTTGTTATTGATGTTGTCGCTGTTAAATAGGAAAGAGAGAAATGGAGCGAAGAGAGGATGGCAGAGATGGGGAGAGAAAGATAGATACCTGAAGATGTGCTTCACCACCTGTGAAGTGACTCCCCTGCAGGTGGGGAGCTGGGGGCTCGAACCCAGATTCTTACGCCAGTCCCTGAGCTTAGCGCCATGTGTGCTTAACCTGCTGCGCTACTGCCCTAATCCTTCTCTCTCCCTTTTTATTGTGCTATCTTAAAATCACAAGAGCTGAAGTGAAAGGTAACAGAGGCTTGCCTGATTTTAAACTGAGGGTGGGGTTTGTATCTATGTTTGAATTTATTTCAGAGCCAGACTCAGTTGTGATCACGGGGTATTTTGTTTGTATTCATCTTCTTGGGGATTAATGATTATAGAACAGTTGTTAACACCTGGGTAAAATTCTCTTCTCCCCATGAAAGGGATTTGCAAAAACACTCTTGTCCCCAACATAGGTCCTTTTCTATCATCAGGTACAAGAGCCCCTCAGGTCCTCCCTATCCTCTTTCCCAAGTCCTTTGTTTTGGTGCAATACACCAAACCCAGTTCAAGGGTCTTCCCTTTCTCTGTTTTTTTTGTTTCTTAAGTTACACCTATGAATGAGACCATCCCGTAGTCATCCTTCTCTTTTCGGCTTATCTCATTTAACATGATTCCTTCAAGTTCCATTCAGATGAGGTGAAGGAGAAGTCTTAGTTTCTTTTTTTATTGTCACTAGAGTTATCACTGGAGCTTGGTACTGGCACTATGAATCCACAACTCCCTGTAGCTATTTTTTTTCTCCTCTCTCTCTCTCTCCTCCTTCTTGATAAATAAGACAAATAGAAATTGAGATGTAAAGTAAACGGGGAGAGACAAAGAGAAACACCATGCTTCACTGCACACAAAGCTCCCCACCACCCTGACCGACCCGCCTTACAGTTGGGGAACAGGGGCTTGAATCCAGATCCTTATGCATGGTAATCTGTGAGCTCAATAAGGTGTGCCACTATGGAACCCCAACTTTATTCTTTTTTTATATTTAAAATTTTTATTTATTTATTAATGAGAAAGATAGGAGAGAGAGAGAGAGAGAAAGAACCAGACATCACTCTGGTATATGAGCTGCCAGGGATTGAACTCAAAACCTCATACCTGAGAGTTCAATGTTTTATTCACTACACTACCTCCAGGACTACCCCAACTTCATTCTTAACAGCTAATTACTATTGCATTGTGTATACATACCACAAATTTCTCAGCCACTCAACTGGGTGTGAACCCCCCCACCCTGATTATTTTTTCTTTAATATATTATTTTCTTTTCTTTAGGAGAGAGAGAGAGAGAGACTAGAGCACTGCTCAACTCTGTCTTATGGTGTGGGGGATTGAACCTGGGACTTTGGAGCCTTAGGCATTAGAGTATGTTTGCATAACCATCATGCTATCTCCTCATCAGTCGTTGAACACCTGAGTTGCTTCCAAGTTTGAGCCACTGCAAAAATTGTGCTGCATGGATCTCTTCAGATGGGTTTAAACTGTTTTTACCATACTACTCTTTGACTGATGGAAATACTAAGGCATTTAATAATGTAGCAGCAGAGAGGGCTTACAGCAAAAGGATGGAATAAATGAACATCTTTACAAAGGCACCTCACTGTTGCCCTTCCTCTGATTATAAGTGTCTATCACCCTTCTATAGCTCTCCCCTTACTTGTTCTTCCAAGGGCTTCTGTCTTGAAGTCAAATGAGTACATCTGTTACACCTTGTTCTCCATTTCATCCTTTGTCTATGATAATTGGCTCTCCTTGAAATTCAGAAAGCTCCCACTAGGAGGTGGAACTCCGTCCCTGCAGATGCAACCATAACAGTTGTGTAAGCCAGAGCCAGTCACCCACATTCATTCATTAAAAACTTCAGTAGTGGGATTATGGGGGATGACACTGTTTCTGCATGTCTGTGCTTCTCCTCTACTCTCAAACAAGAGTGTATTTATTTGATGATCAATAAGAGAGAGAGTTCAGCAATAGAGCAAGGAACTAGCATACCTGAGACTTCTGGGTTGAGACCCTTCACCCTGCATTGTGTGTGCTAGAGTGGTGTTCTGTCATTTCTCTCTCTCTCTCTCTCTCTCTCTCTCTCTCTCTCTCTCCATATATATATATATATATATATATATATATATATATATATATATATATATACCCTTGTGTCTAAAAGAAAATAAAAATAATCCTAGAAAAATGAAAAAATAAAATAAATACTTGGAAGCTACTAAGAATATAGCAAAAAGGACACTGGGGTGCCATCTTTCATTACCACTAATGAAAAGGACTGTGATGCCCATGAAACATTCTGCAATTGTAGATGCAGTTACAATCCATCATTTGCCAATTCTAGTAAATGATGTCTCAGTGTCCTGTTCACCTCTACATTCAGCATGTTTGTTGGTTTGGCTCAGAAGAAAGACCAAACTCTGTGGCTGTGAAGAACCAGAATCCCCTGGGCCTCAATGACCTCAGCTCAAAACTTTTTTTTTCATTCTTGATCAGTCATGTACACACATTTTTAAAAAAGGGGGCGGGGGAAGCATGAAGAATAGGGAAGCTTCCTGTGGAAGAAAGGGGATACAGAACTCTGGTATGGGCTTTGTGTGGAGTTGTTCCTCTCTTATTCTATGGCCTAGTGAAGAGTAGAATTGCCTCCTGCAAGAATGGTTTCAAAAAGAAACATTTATGGTGTGAAAGGATATGATGTGAAGTTGAAATGTCTCCATTGGAAAATGCATTTTTAAGTTTGTTGCCAATCCAGCAAGTCCCCTTTTAAGAATATATTCTTCCAATGTATGCAAATAAAACAAGTTTCCAATAATGTATGCTGGAGATTCTTATTGCAAAGCTGTTTGAAATAACAAATATTTTAAAACTTAAGTGTCTGTTATTTGAGAGTTTGGGTGCTTTAAAAAAAAATGACCTACCACACTTTGAAAGGCTGTGAAATGATTGAAACTTATGGATGATGTGTTTCTGTGTTGGCATAAGATCTTTACTGATTGTTGTCAAAGGGAGGAGAGGAAATCAAGCAGCTGGTTCAAAATCAATCACAGATTACTGTGGGAAAACCATTTAATTGGGCTTTTGCTTTAGTTGGCAGAAATCCAATGCTGAGAAAAAGAGGTGACACACACCTTTTTTTAAAGAGGATATTTAAATATCAAGAACTTACTAAAAGATAATAAAATTCCCCATCTGCAGTATTAAGGGGGAAGCTTCACTAGCAGTGGGACAACGCTACAAGTGTTTCTCTTCCTCTGTGTCTATCAAAATAATAATAATAATAATAATAATGTTTAGAGATTTCCAGAGGCTTGGCCATGGAGTAGCAGCTGCCACATGATTGTTGCCCTGATCAACTAGTTAAAGCAGCAACAACGACAAAATCACCTGAGACCTTGAAAAATCATAACATGGTCTTCTAAAGAAACCCACTTAACCATAGATGTGTCCAGGCATGTGTGGTGAGTGGATGGAAAAAGGGTGATGGAGTGTCATCTTGGGAGCTACATCACAGAGGAGCACATAGTCAGTGGCAGGAACACAAGCAATTTCTGGGCTCTTAACCTATGAGACTCAGGGTCATCAGAGTATTTAGTTGCCCACAAAAACTCACCAGTGTTTATTTAAGAAAAAAATCTAGCCAAGAACTAAACTATGTGGTCTGCTCAGGCTCTGGCACCTGGCTAAGGAAATAAATCCTGCCTGCTCTTTGATCACTCAGAAAAAAGCAATTCTTCCATGCTGTTACTTCTCAGAGGTTGGAAGAACAGCAGCAAGACCCTATATTGACAGATACTAAATAGGTTCAATGACATGATGGCATCCCCCCCCCCCCCGCCAACATAATACATAAACAAGGAAATACAACACCATAGTCACATTGCCACCTGCTGTCTCAACAGTAAAAACCATACTAAATGCATAAGCTTAGATGTACCCAGGAAACAGCCATTTCAGAATCTGTACAAAGATCTATGGGGGGAAAGTCAGAGATAAAATATAGAAAACTCATTATGAAGGCAATTCAAGAATGTAAACTTAACGTGAAGAAACATACTCAAGAACTAAGAGATCAGTTCACTAAAGAGTAACACAACATAGAAGAAAAGTCCCCAAACAGAATTTGATGTGAAATTGTAAAAATGATAGAATAATTCCAAACAGAGCTGCAGGGCGTGAAGGAAACTTTGAAGACAGTTCACAGTCAGGTAGTAGGCCTAGGAAATAGGAAAAAAAAAGGGTTTAGGAGAGAAATCAGGGATAGAAGATATAATCATCACACTCTGTGAATTTAAAGCTGTTGGAGAGGAAAGATTTAGGAAAAATTAAGCAATTCTCCATAAAGTAGCAGACTCCATCATAAAGATAAATGTGAGAGTCATTGGATTCCCTGAAGAAGAGAGGAACATAGAATAAATTCAAGAAATTGTAGCAGAAAAACTTGCACACTTGGGCAATGTTAATGCATAGATATCCAAGAAGATGAGTGAATATTCAACCTCCTGAATACAAAATGGCCCACAGCAAGGCATAGTATAGTACAAGTATCCAAAAGAAAGTACAAGAAAAAAAAAACCACAACATTATAGGCCTCTAGCAAAAGAAGTAAACTAATGTACAGAGGTAAAACCATCAGATTACTGTCAGATTTCTCATCGCAAACTCTAGTGGCAAGGAGGGAGTGTATGAATTATTCACTCCAAATGGAAACCCCAAAGATCACTAATTCAACATGGCTCTTGATACATCAGTCCTGCCACACTAGATTATGACCTAGTAAAGGTAACCAAGTGTCCCAAGATTAGCTCTCGCACTGCTTACCTAGTTCAAAATATTTAATAGCACTTCTTCAATGAGCTAATATTTATTTTATTTTGTTTTATATTATTTTATTGATGGTTTGAAACTGATTTACAAAATTATAAGATAGCAGGGATATAATTGCACACCATTCCCACCACCAGAGCTCTGTATCCCCTTCCCTCCATCAGAAGCTACAGCAGTTCTCCCAAGACTGCAGATATAGGGTAACTGTTATTTCTATATTTGTATCTGTATTTGTATGTATTTGCCCAATTTTTTCCCATGGTCCTATCTTCTCTTCCTTTCCAAGTCACACCTACACCTATTACTACCTCCAAATGTCCTTCCCTTTTTCCTTTTCTCTCTCTAGGTCCTGAAGGAGTTGGAGATCATAGCTCTTTGGTACCTTTCCCCATAACATTTCTCCCCCACTGGAAGAATGGACCAAAATTCTTTTTTTTAAATATTTTTTAAACATTTTATCTATTTATTTATTTATTCCCTTTTGTTGCCCTTGTTTTACTGTAGTAGTTA
The DNA here is from genome assembly GCF_950295315.1 of Erinaceus europaeus. Lineage (NCBI taxonomy): Eukaryota > Metazoa > Chordata > Mammalia > Eulipotyphla > Erinaceidae > Erinaceus > Erinaceus europaeus. The sequence goes on from NC_080162.1 coordinate 144,176,903, forward strand.
TTGTTGTTGTCGTTGTTGGATAGGACAGAAAGAAATGGAGAGAGAAGGGGAATACAGGGGGAGAGAAAGACACCTGAAGACCTGCTTCACCGCTTATGAAGTGACCCCCCTGCAGGTGGGGAGCTGGGGGCTTGAACCAGGGTCCTTATGCCAGTCCTTGCACTTTGCGCCACCTGCGCTTAACCTGCTGGGCTACTGCCCGACTCCCCCAAAATTCTTTATGGGGTACATTGGCTTCTGCAATTACTTCTGTGATTGACAGGAGCATTGGCAGTTTCATTCAAATCACTAGCTTGTTTCTATCTTTCCATAGTGGGGTAGGGCTCTGGAGAGGTGAGGTTCCAGGATACATTGGTGAGGTCATCTGCTCAGGGATGTCAGGATAGAATCATGATAGCATCAGAAACTTGGTGGCTGAAGGGCAATAAGATATAAAATGAGCTAATGTTTCTAGAATTAATTGGTGACTAGAGAAATAAACTGGGGTGGTGATAATAATAATAATAATAATAATAGCAACTAAGAGATTCTGTTTTAACTCCGTAGCAACCAAGAAAGTAGGCACTGTGGACTGGGAAAGCAGCATAATGGTTCTATAAAAGACTTCATGCCTGAGGTTATGAAGTCCCAAATTCAATTCCACCACTACCATAAGCCAGAGTTAAACAGTATTCTGGTCTCTTTCTCTGTGTCTTTCTCTCTGTATCTCTCTCATTACAACAAAATAAGCATAATATATATTTTAAAAAGAAAGAAGACACTAATGGTAAAAGAAGGAGGAGGAGGATACTAATAGTGGAGGTCAAAGAAGTATTTCTGAAATTTTTCTTTGTTAGGACAGTGACTGGGGCTCAACCCAGCTGGTGCTCCACTGCTTTAGAACATGGGATATCAGAACAGGTACTACTTCAGTTTGCTGGAGCTATGGCAAAGTGAAGGGCTGGCTTTCACCCAGAAGGAAGACACGTTCCACTGGTCATCATAGGTTACAATGCCATACCTGACCTCAAAAGAGTAGGTGTGTTCAGTCTTGTCCATCCCCTAGGAGAACTGGAAATACTGGAGTACTGCTTTCCTAATGGCCATATTTAGATGGAACCCATTGGGGTTCTCTCTTCCAGGTGTTTTCAGAGCCTGTTCTCAATTCACAAGCATGTGTGTGAAGAGGCAGAGAGTGCATGTATTATGCTATATGCTCAGGCTTAAACAGGCTGCATCCCCCTGCCCCAAAGCTCTTTCTTGTAAGGTATTTCCTAGGCATAACAGAATGGCAATGGTGTTCACAATAGCATCTGTCTGCCAGTTTCATGGAGGCTCAGATTCTTGACTTTAATTGTGTTGTGTTCAGGACCAGTGCAGTAGACTGGAGATACTGTGCAGAAGGGACCCTGTTGCCTGGGATAAAAATCACTGCTTTGTATCATCCAATTTGGATCATTTACTAAAAGTCTTGGGGCCTTTGTTTTGGGGTACAAATGTAAGTATAAGTGTACTTTCCTGCTGGAACTGTTGTGATGAGATAGTATGTTGAGGGCAATTAGAACACTGCCTGGAACTTTACAAATCATACTCCTTGCTGGAGGTGGTGTTTCTATTTGACCCAGCTCTCCAAGATTCTGACTGGTTTTGGGTGCAGTTCAGGGACTCACATGACCAGGCCCCTTTATACTCACATAGTAGAACATACCCAGGAAATATTATGAGGTAAAATAGTTTTTAGTATAAAAAGCAGAGAGGTTGTAAGGTTGAGTGGTAGTTCACCCACTACAGCACACACATTGCCACATGCAAAGACCAGGGTTCAAGCTCTCAATCCTCATCTGCTGCAGAGAAGCTTCATGAGCACTGAAACAGTACTGTAGGCATCTCTCCTCTATCTTTCTCACTCCCCCCCACCTCTGTCTCTTAAACTCTATTTACCACTAGGAATGGTGAAGTTGTGCAGGCACCAAGATTCAGCAGTAGGGCCCAGGTACATGCTACAGTGCTTAAGAACCCAGGTTCAAGAATCCATCCCTAGCTGTAGGGGAGAAGCTTCCTAAGTGGTGAAGCAGTGCTGCAGGTGTCACTCTATACCCCCTTCCCCTCAATTTCTATGTTAAATAAATAAATAAATCTACTAATAGTATGGCAGATAATATCTCAGAGGTTTTTCATAGTCATTCCAGTATGAAGCAGGTGTGTGTATGCAGTATAAAGAGACTGTTAGTCTTCTTACTGAAAAAAACCATTTCCTTCACCAACCTTCCAAGATGCCTGCTATTATATCATTAAAAATTAAAGTATGAGACTGGGGAGATAGTCCAGCAGAGTTCTTGTGCTTGTTTACACAGGATTTGCATGAAAGAGATCCCAGATTCCATCCCCAACACTACCAATAGCCAGAACTGAGTGATACATTGGTTGGGGGAAGGAGAGAAGAGAAAGGGACTCATTTTTTTTACTTCCCCCATTGCTTTGCCTCACAAACATTTGATAGATAGAAGTAGTCACTGTAGCATGCACCTTGGTGAAAGGGCTGGAATGTTCCGTCCAGTCATTCTCCAGCCATCCAATAAGTAAAATTCCACCATGTGCGATGACATTTAGGATTCTTATTAAAGTAGCTTTTCAACCATACTACTAGAAATGGTTTCTAAACTGGAATTCCTGTCTCTAATTGACCCACTCAATCCCAACTTCTGCATTTCTACAAGGATAATCTTTCCACAAATAGATGTGCTGTGCATGTGCTTAAATGTCATTTGCTTCAAGACGGATGGAGGCTTTTGGTACAGCATGGGAGCCCTGCTGTACTCACAGCCAGGGCCTCTTTAGCCTTGTCTTTTACTGCTGCTTCCAGTTCCCCCCTCACTCAGCCTTTATTCTAACCCATGCACACAGACTGCCCAGCTGGCAAGCTCCACATTCTTTCCTATTAGATTTATATCATCCCTGTTGTCTCCTTCACATTTAAATGTTTTTATTAAAGATTTATTTATTATTTTTTGTGAGGCAGAGAACCAGAATACTCTTCTGGCACATGCAATGCTAGGATTGAACTCAGGACTTTGTGTTTGAGAGTTCAGTACTTTATCCACTGAGCTACCCTGAAACCATGGTCCAAGGGGGAGCTTTCCTTGACATTTTGATGCAATTCCTGTGAGACCAATGATTACAGAGTTCACTCCTTCCAGATATAGGAATGTGCATGTGATTCAGGCTCAGCCAATTAGACAACTTCTTTCCTTTGGTAATAAAATGGATCCAGGGGGCTAGGGAGATAGCATAATAGTTATACCAAAAGAATTTTGTGTCTGCAGCACTAAAGACCCCAGGTTCAATCCCCAATACCACTATTACCAGTGCTCTGGTAAGGAAAAAAATTGATCCTGGTATGGCCACATGATCCAAATAAGGCAACTCAGGCTCTTCTCATGATGTTATTAAATAAAGAGAATAAGTATCACCTCTTTGGACTTCCAGAAAAAAAAGTGGATCCATTAGTTAACTGGAGGTATTAAAAAGTAAGTGAAGTGGTGGGGGGGGGGGCGGGGACAGGGAAGAGTAACTGAACAGAGGGAGTGCCATATTTCACTTCATTCCTGGATCCAGTCAAGCCTGGTGTGGTAAAATTAAAGCATGTTCACAGATTATTTGACACCATGCCCTTTGGCATGTAAAGCCTAATTCCCCTCTCCTTACATGTGAGCTAGGCTTTGTAACCTGCTTGTACTTCATAGAATGTGATAGAAAGCATATGTGACAGAAAGCATATGTGATAGAAAGCATTTTAAAGGTAGTTCTCAAAGGCAGTGTGTCTTCCGTCTTGCTTTCTCTTATCCCAGCTATTCTGGGAGAAATGATCTGCCATGTCAGAGGACATTCATGCTTCTCTGGGGACAGACTATTGAGAAGAAGGACTGAGACCTTCTACTGACAGCTGGAGAACTAACAGCCCTTGCCCAGAGGTGTATCTATGCATCATCTTGGTAGTGGACTTTGTAGCTCTAGATAAACCTAAAAGGTTAATTAAAACATTATTTTAAGAGTGGGACCCACTGTCCTGGAAAGCTCAGGCCATTGTTTCCATGAGGTCCAAGTGGGTTGACCCCCAGATCTCCCTTCGGGTCAGAACAGGGCAGATTCCCCTGACCTCCTGAACTAATGATGGTTGGCTTCTCTGGAATGGGGGCTACCGTTCTGCACATGCCCCTCCTCTCCCCTTAAAACAAAGACCATGAATTACTGTACATTGTGTTTGGCCTAACTTGAAAGCCAACATATACGTTCTTGCTCAACTGCCCCCTCCTCCTCTCCCTTCTTCTGAAGTGCCTGTAATTTACCCCTGGGGAACTATGCATTGGAAGCTTGTGATTAAACCTTGTATGTTAATTTTCACTTGTGATCAAATAGTTTGTAGGTCAAAATGCAGCTATACATTGTGTGCTCTGTGTTTGGGTTAATGATTACCTTGACCTTCTACCTGGGTAATGGGTATATGTACTTGCTTTCTCTTTCAATAAACGAGTTGCTCCACTGAGGCTCTCTCAGAGCTGACTACCCTGTCTCTCTGAGCACTTTACCCTCAACACTACCCTGGGAGCTACCCTGGAACTCCCAGGGGGCTGCTCTGACCCTCTGTCTCAGCTGGCCTTCTCTTCAGGAAGGCAGACAGGGAAGGTTTGCAGACCATCTGAGAGCAGGCTCAATTCCATTTCAGGTGGCAAACTTCCTAATAAAGACACAGAACCTAGATATAGACCAGTGCCTGTGAGATGGAGCAAATGTGCACATGTAACCATAAGTTTGGGGGAATATATATACCTTAAAGTAAAAGTGCACAATATGATGAACCTAGACCTCTAACAGATCCCTCTCTCCACTGTTTCTGATCATCTTGATCAGGAACCATATCATGAACCCTCCTGTGTGCATCTACAATACCTTGCCCTCAGTGTGGAACAACAATGGTAGGGACTGCCCCATTCTCCAAAGGGAGGCTAGGTCAACTTACTCTGCCACTTGAAGATGACTGGTCCTGAAATGAGTGCAGCCTAAACTGTTCCTAACTATGACCATGGAATATGAGCTCGGGCCTACAGGAATTCAGAGGTTACACAGGCTCCTGTGGTGAAGAACGATGGAGTTTACAGTTAACGATATTTATATACTCTTCCCATATTTGGGAGATACTCTCTTCCCTGATCCAGCTTTCTAGTCCTATTTCCAACTCTGGCACCATGTCCCCAAATAGTACCTTTGGTTCACCTGCATGCTAGCTGTCAACAGGGCTCAGGCAATAATTAGTAAAGTTATGGGCCCCACAAAATACACCTAAAATAGATTTCTTAGCTTTTTTCAAAATGGAGACCCACAAATCTCATCTTCAGTATTCTTACCTTTAGCTTCCTGATTATTAAACAGTCTGTTCTGTTGTATATCTTAATGCTTTTCAGCCACCAAGTTGAAGATCCTACCATGACACCAACCTGACTTCCCTGGGCAGACGACCTGACCAATGTACCCTGGAGCCCCACCTATCCAGAGCCCTGCCCCACTGGGGAAAGATAGAAATAATGGCCTGGGAGCATGGATCAACCTGCCTATGACCATATCCAGCAGAAGAATTACAGAAGCCAGACCTTCCACCTTCTGCACCCCATAATGATCCTGGGCCCATACTCCCAGAGAAATAAAGAATAAGAAAGCTTCCAATGAAGAGGATGGGCTACTGAACTCTGGTGGTGGGAATTGTGTAGAACTGTGCCCCTCTTATCCTATGGTCTTTTCGATCATTATTAAATCAATAAATAAAAGAAAAACAGAGCTGTGGGACTGAGCAGTGGTGCACTCAGTTAAGCATACATATCACCATGCTTGAGAACCTGGGTTCAACCCACTGGCTCCCCAACCCCTATGCAGGGGGAAGCTTCATGCATAATGAAGCAGTGCTATAGGTGTCTTCCCTTATCTCTGTCTCTCTCTGTGTGTCTCTCATTCTCTATCAAGAAAGAAGGAAGAGAAAAAAATGGTCACCAGGAATACTGGGGCTTCTATGATAACTCAGTTGACAAAGGAAAGGAAAGGAAAGGAAAGGAAAGGAAAGGAAAGGAAAGGAAAGGAAAGGAAAGGAAAGGAAAGGAAAGGAAAGGGAAGGGAAGGGAAGGGAAGGGAAGGGAAGGGAAGGGAAGGGAAGGGAAGGGAAGGGAAGGGAAGGGAAGGGAAGGGAAGGGGAAGGGAAGGGAAGGGAAGGGAAGGGAAGGGAAGGGAAGGGAAGGGAAGGGAAGGGAAGGGAAGGGAAGGGAAGGGAAGGGAAGGGAAGGGAAGGGAAGGGAAGGGAAGGGAAGGGAAGGGAAAAAGAAACAGGGCTGAAGCCCAATTTGAAGAAAAAGTTGATGTGCTTAGAGGCAGCTGTCAAGAGAGATGGGAATTCCTGTCTTGGGAGAAGAGGTACCCAGATTTTTCCTACTTTATTTGTCAAAGAATGTATTTATCTACTTATGAAAGAGACAATAAGAAAGAATAAAAAGAGCAGTGCTTAGTTATGCCAGGAAATAGTTTTAAACTTGGCATCTCTGGGGCCTCAGGCTTGCAAACTCACTGCTCTAACAAGACAGATGCATGGACAGATGCATAGATAACATGGACGGATGCATGGACGGATGCATAGATAACATGGACAGATGCTTAGATGGATGCATGGACAAATGTATGGATGAATGAAAAAGGAGTAGAGGAATATCAGCACATTCAGGTAGCCCTACCTGTCCTCATGCAGCTACCTCATACTGCCCAGGCTGCACTTGAGCCCCTAGTCTCCCTCTCTGGAAGTCACAGCACTGATGGCTTCACTTCTTGCTCTGGAGGGCTAGAGCTGAGGAGACCACACCTACCCTCCCGACTCTTTCTCCTAAGTACCAAACCACTTTCTGCTGGAGGTCAGCTCTCCCACTTCACTGTCCTTAGTCTTCCTGTTGAGAGACTGAGTGGAATAAAGCCTCCACCCAGGTCTTAGGTCCTTGGTCCTCCTGCCAGAATGCAGATCACATGGACTCACCCATAGTGCATCCATCACCTGTCGTGATTGTTATCTGTTGGCATGACTCTCGGCTGCTTTACCACCCTTATCCTGCCACTGGGTCACCTTGGGCTAGTTTCTGACCAGCATGGGGGCTCTGTGTCCTTGTCAGGAATGGAGATTGAAGTTAGCTGACTCACAAGGCCATTACAAAACCAAATGAGATCATGTCTGTAAAGCTCCAAGCTGGGGACATGCCCAGGAGATGCTCAGCAAAGACTGTCTCTCCTCTCTCTCTCTCTCTCTCTCTCTCTCTCTCTCTCTCTCTCTCTCCCTCTCTCTCTCTCTCTCTCTCTTTCCGTGTCCAGCCCCTTTGCCTTGAGAAAGATTTCTTCCACCCAATCCATTGTCTGCTGCACTAGCAGCAGAGTGGCAAATGCTCTGAGTTCAGTAGCCTGTTTGCAGGTAGTTGTGTTGTACTGGCACTGCCTTTATCAGCTCAACCCAAAGATAAAACCTCACTTGCTGAGCTGGTGCTGAGCACACTCTATTGCTCCTCCTCCTCTACAACTGCCCAGGGCTCCAGGGCATATCCTCTGGGGCTCCTCCTCTGTCACCAGGTCCTATGGGGCCACTAATCCTTTGCTGTAAGGCTTCTTCCAACACATTTAGACTTCAGAGCTTGTTGACTGGAGGCAGATCCCCACAAAGCCAGCTACCATGGCTCTTTCAACAAGAGAGAAAGCCAGTAGAGAATGTGTGCTCAGTCCTTTTTGGGATTGAATGAAGCCAGTGGGAAAACAACTGCCAAAAATCTTCTGGCAACAACATATATGCCACAGTGCCCTGTGCTTTGCTTCCCCCCTTCTCTCTCTCTCTCAGTTCACAGGGACTATTTCTGAGATAATATCACTTTATGGTTTCAATGGGCAATGGCAGTGGGCTTTTTTCTGTCCAAGGACTCACAAGAAAGTTCTCTAAAGTAAGAAAACAGAGCTCACATGGGAGAAGTGGCAAAAACAAAAACAAACAAACAAACAAAAACAGGCCACAGATTGATGATAATGGTAATGATGGAAATGGTGATGGTGATGGTAATGGTGATGACAATGATGTTTATAGACAGACGGACACACGTAGACTCACATGGCCCTTATTGCTCACCAGCCCCTGCTCTGGGCACTTTGTAAATGTTCTTGCTTAATTCAGAGGTGACATAATACATTCAAGTAGTACAGAGGGTTAGAAAGTGATTTGTGGACATGGAACGTATATTCAAATATTATGGATGTGGAGAGGTAAAAAAAAAAAACAAAAAACTTGGGGACACAAAGGAATGAAAAAAACAGAAGACTTTAATAAGTCACCCAAACACTAATTTTCACATGACTAGAACACTCCAGGCAAAGGTATAAGAAATGGAGGAATGGGGGTAAGAGCCAGCCGGTGGCACACCTGGTTAAGCACACATATTACAAGACACAAGGACCCAAGTTCAAGTCCCTAGACCTCAGCTGCAGGGAGGAAGCTTGACAAGTGATGATGCCGTGTTGCAGGTGTGTGTATGTGTGTGTGTGTGTGTGTCCTCTCTTTCTTCCCATTCTCTGCCAATTTCTGTCTCTATCCAGAAAAGAAAGAAAGAAAGAAAGAAAGAAAGAAAGAAAGAAAGAAAGAAAGAAAGAAGAAAGAAAGAAAGAAAGGAAGGAAGAGAGAGAGAGAGAGAGAGAGAGAGAAAGGAAAGAAGACAGAAGAAAAGAAAGGAAATGGGGGGGTGGCAGTGGTGCATCCAGTAAAGTGCGCACATCAGCATTCTCAACCAGGTTCAAGTCCCTGGTCCCCATCTGCAAGAAAGAAGCTTCACACGTGGTAAAGCCAAGCTACAGATGTGTCTCTTTGTATCTCCTTCCCTATCTCCTCCATCCTCTCAATTTTTCTTCCTCTTATCAAATAAATAAAGGAAGAAAGGGGGAAAAATAGCCACTGAGAACAATTAATTTGTCATACAGGCACCAAGTCCCAGTGATAATACCGGTGGCAATAAAAAAAATGAAATAAAAATGGAAAGGTAATGGGAAAATTGATATCCAACAAGTATAATTAAAAAGCTGTATTTTAAATAGTTAGTCATAAGTCACAGAAAATGAAAATGCAAAATTTCATTTAGGCTGTCACATTGTAACCATGCCCTTTTCACAAAATCAATAGTGTCGAGAATCAAATTTTAGGAGTCAGGGAACACAGTTCAGAGGAAGTTCACCAGATCTGCATGTGTGAGGTCCCAGAGCTCCAATGTTCAGTCCCCTGCACCATATAAGCCATAGTGCCCGGTGCTCTGCTTTCTCCCTTTCTCTCTCTCTGTCTTCCTCAAATATATAAATAAATATTTTCTAAAGTATCAAATTTAGAACAATTATATATCAAAATTATACTGGAGCTATGCCTCTAAATATGCATATTATGCCACTATTTTCACTTTTTATTAATAAATGCTACATTCTTTCACTTAGAAAATAAAAACAAATGCCTTCCTAGCCTGCCCTGAATTCCCAGGGAAAATGATCACCTTCTGGGTTCATTTCATAACAGATACACACACACACACACACACACACACACACACACTTTTCTGCATAATTGGAATTGCACTGTACAAATCATTCTGTAACTTAATGTCTTAGAAAATCTTCTTGTCAATACAACCCTATTGGCAGGAGTCTTGTTTGCCACTGCTGTGCAAACCATAATGAAAAGCAAATCATTCCCTTTTCAAAAAGTGATAACAGTATCTGCTTCTACATGAACACAGATGACTGCAATGAGCTTTGGCCACATCTGCATGTGAGTAAAAAATGTTTGAAGGGAGGTCCCTAGTAATGGACTGGCTGGGTCAGAAAGTGTAAGGTGGTAGACCTGACCCAATTTCTTACCAATAATGAAGTTGCAATGAATTCAATTCTAAGAAAAAGCATGGATTATTGAATCCATTAAATAATTTGAGAGTTGCCATCTTCTTTTAAAAAATTTTCAATGTGTCTATTTTGAATAGAGACAGAGAGAAGCTGAGACTAATGGGGGAGCTAGAAAGGGAGAGAGAGAGAGAGAAAAAAAAGAGACACCTGTAGTTCTGCTTCACTGGCTGTTAAGCTCCCCCTTCCCCCACAGGTGGGGGCCAAGGGCTTGAACCTGGGTCCTTCTGCACTGTAATATGTGCACACTACCAGATGAACCACTGCTTGGTCCCACTATCTTCCTGGTAAATATCATCCCCTATCTGGGAACTAGATCCATAATTTTGAATTTCTTCTCTGTGGATGATGGAATCTGTCCTGTGACTTTGACTCCTAAGCACTAAGAATTCTGAACTGGCCAAATTTGTCTCTGAGCTTGTGTCCTGGTTTCTCAACAGACTTGACTGAACATGACATGAAAAACAACGGTGATGATTTCCTCTTCCCTTGTACTACTGTATCCACTATCTATTTCCACAGAGCTCCCTCCAGGAAGCCCCTACTCACCCCCACTCTGTTTCTCTTTAACACAGAAAGCACAGTGTATGGGAATAGTCTACATCCTAACACCTGCCACTTCAGAGCAAGCATCACCCCATGCGCACACACGTCTAAGCACAGGCAGCACTTCCAGAAGCTGAGCTAAATGCATTGCACTCACTGAGTCCTTCAGCTCTGCCATCAGACCTCTGGAAAGGCTGTCCTCACCACCATCTAGCTCACTAATGAGAACACAGGGTTTCAGAGACCTCTGACAGTCGCTGGGCCAAGAAACTAACAGGCAAGAAGCTAAAGTTTAGCCCCATCAGATAGTCACACACCTGTCCCTCTTCTACTATGCTCTGACATCACTTCCAGGATGGGAACTCATATTACATTCATCTCCTCAACCCTCCCGTGACACATCATTGATCCTTACCCGATATCACTTTTGATTCATGAGTTAGTTAAGGAAGATTCTACAAATAGTACCTACCATAAAACCCATCCAGTCCCTAGTGGCACTCTGTGACATACGTTACATGGTGTCACTAACAGTACAGGATCCAGGTTTCAGTGACAATAGCAGAACATTCTGGCGGGAGGAAAATCAGGTCCTCTTTTTTTTTTCCTCAAATCATTTTATTGGAGAAAATAATGATTTACAAAACAGTTGCTGTCATACAGGTACAGTTTCTTATCTCCTCGTGATGTGTGTTTGGGCACCACTCCCACCATCCTGCACTGCATCCCTGACACCCTTTCAACATACCTCCTCAATTTCCCCCTTTAGCAATGAGTCACAGCTAGAGCAACTTTCAGCCTGTGCTTTTCTTTTCTTTTTTTTCCCTCTGCTTTTTTTTTTCTCTAATCATTTTAGTGGGGAGGGTAGTGGTTTATAGTACAGTTCTTGACTCATGGGTATGGTTTCTCAGTTTCTCACCTCCCCAGGATAGATATCTGCAAAGCACTGTCACACCCAGTACCCACCACCATACACCAGGACCCCATTGTCTCCGATCCCATCCCTTCCTCTCCTTCCCCAGAGCCCCTGGCTTTGGCGCAATATACCACACCCAGTCCCAGTGTCACCTTATATTTTCCCTTACTCCCCTTCCTTCTTAAATTCCACCTATGAGTGAGATCATTTTGTATTTGTCTTTCTCTTTTTAAAATAATTTTATTTACGTATTGTTGGATAAAGACAGAGTAATTGAGGTGGGAGGGAGAGACAGAGAGACACATGCACCTCTGCTTTACCACTTGTGAAGCTTTCCCCCTGCAGGTGGGGACTAGGAGCTTGAACCCAGGTCCTTGCACACTGTAATGTGTGCACTTAAACAGGTGTGCCACCGCCTGGCCCACTTGTCCCTCTCTTTCTGGCTCATCTCACTCGATATACCTTCAAGTTTTGCCCAAGATAAAGCAAAAGAGATAACTTCATTATTTTTTAACAGCTGAGTAGTATCTCAGAGGGGAATAAAAAATATCAGTGGAAAAAATATATATCAGTGGGCTGGTGAACTAGCTCACTCAGAGAGTGCACTGCTTTGACATATGGGCAACCCCGTTTGAGTCCGGCCCCCACTGCATTAGAGGAAGCTTAGGTGCTGTGGCATCTTTGACTCTGTCTCTCTGCCTCCCTGTCTCTGTCTTTATCTGAAAAACAGAAAGAAATAGTATTGGCAATATTCGGAGCACTGTAACAGGCTAGAGAGGGAGAGATTTAGGCCAGAGTAGCCCTGCAGGGACCCCCTCAGCCATTCTGAATTGTCAGCCACACTCTTTTGCACATGTCCTGCTGGGCAGACACATTGTTCTCACTGAAGGACTCAGGGAGGAGTGTCATTCAATCAAAGACCCCAGGCTGGGCTCTGGCTGGTGGTACACCTCGTAGAGCTGACACATCACTATGCACAAGGACCCAGGTTCAAGCCCCTGGTCCCCACTTGCATAGGAGAAGCTTTATGGGCAGTGGGGCAGTTCTGAAGGTCTCTCTATCTTTCTCTCTATATATCACAAAATGGCCTTTAGGAACCATGGAGTCATGCAGACACTGAGCCCCAGTGATAACCCTGGTGCCAAAAAGGAAAAAAAAATGCTGAGGATGCAGTGAATCCACCAGAGGACTCCTTCCAGCCCTTGTTCCTCATGCCCCTGAGCTTCAGAGTAGATCTGACTGTGCAGCTGCATGCAGCCTGTGTGTGGGAGTCTCTGGGAGACTCTAGAGGGACTGTGTCACTTGTTTCCAAGGGGCAGGGCTCCAGGAAAGCAACTTACATTTGCAGATCTCACACAACTTGGTCAGCCCTGATGCAGAAGTTAGAGGAATGGGCCAGAGAGATAGAGAGACCACTGTGTAGGGCACCTGTCCTGCCTTGTGTGTGTTCCAGGCTCAAGCTTGGGTAACATGTAGAAAGTGCTATGCTACCAGAGGCAGGTCTAGTACTGTGCTGTGCTATCTCTCCCTCTCTAGGTCTCTTTCTCTGTCTCTTTATATGAATGAAAGAGCATCCAGAAACAGTGAAATACTGGGTCCACATGGCCCCAGATCCTGGAAGGAAGGGCAAAAGGGAAGAAGGAAAGGAGTAATGGATGGATGGATAGAGGGAAGGAGGGAGGGGTGAGAGAAAGAAAGAAAGAAAGAAAGAAAGAAAGAAAGAAAGAAAGAAAGAAAAAGAGAGAAAGGTAAAGAAGGAAGGAAGGAAAGAAATTTGCGTGTATAGTTTAGTCTTCCGGAGTCTTGCTTTTTCTCTAAGCAAACATAAGGCTTCTTGGAGATGTGTGGAACCTAAATAAAGGACATTCATAATATGAACCTCATTGGTTCTTGCATCCCAGCCCTCAGAAGACGCCTCCATTATTGATGTTACTGCCGATGCAGAGTCATGCTGCTGGGTTGCAGATTATAATCTAAGATCACAATCTGCCTGTGAGAACAAGAGCTGTGCCCCACAGATTGCTCTCACTTTATGTTTCACTGATTTCCTTCATGCTTCCATGGCCAAGTGCAGAAAACACAAGCCCATAGTGTGGATCTAGGGTGTCACCTCAATGTGGTATGCAGAAACAGGTGCTCAAGAGGCTGGTAGATAGGACATCCAGTAGAGTGCAGGCACTTCCATGGGCAAGGACCTATATTGGAATCCCAGACCAAACACAGGAACACCTGCAGAAGAGAAGCTTCACAAGTGGTGGAGCCTTGCTGTGATATCTCTCTCTGTCTCTGTCTCTCTCTCTCCCATTCCTTGCCTTCTGACTCTTGCCCTATATGTAGTGGAAAGAAGAAAATATCCATTAGAAGAGGTGGAATCATGAAGGCACTGAGCCCCTGAGATAACTCTGGTGGCAAAAAAAGGAAAAGAAATAGGTACCCCAGTGAGCACTGAACTCTAAAGCATGAGGTCTTGAGATTGCTCTCCAGCAGCGCATGTACCAGAGAAATGGTTCCCCCCTCTCTCATAATAAATAAATAAATAAATAAATAAATAAATAAAATATAAAAAAGAAATAGGTGCCCCCAAAATGTGAGTTATGGTATAATTTCTTGCAGTCTGTTGAGTCAGAAGAACTTCTAGAATTCTTTGGTCTGAGTCTCTGGGATAAGAGTCACAGGGTAAGTCTCTTTGGGACAGGGACTTTGCACACACCAGGCAAAACACAGGAATAGAAAGGTCCTTCCCAGAGCTTGTGCCAAGGGACAGAGTAATGTGGATTTGGATTGGGGTCCCCCAATTGGCCCCAGTCACCTTCATGACCACATCAGACCAAAGCTGCAGTTTCTCAAAGCCGCCTACCACAGGCTGTGAACACTCAGCCAACTGTCCAGCTGGTGCAAAATCGTTCCTGAGCTGGTGGAAGGGAGCCTTGGCATTTGCTTCCGGAGGCAGATTTTTCTCCATGAGAATTAGGTTCAGCCATGCCACTAGTCCCGATGTGATGGGTTTAGGAGACAGCTCTGCATGGAGATGAGGGCCTGGCAGACAGGCAGAAGGAGCTGGAAACCAATTCCAAGTTCAGGATCCAACGGTTTCTAGGGGCTTGAGCTAGAACAATGGTGCCCCCTTGTGGTCATTATGGTCTCTATGTGCAGGGCTGATCTTTAAGTTTCTCTTTTTTATGTTTATTGGGAGGATAACATCTTACACTATAGATGTTGACACATGGGTACAGTTGCTCATCTCCTGTGACAGGTCTCTGAAAAACACTATCACCCTCAGCTCAGATCCTTTCCCACCATCATGCACCAGGACCTCAAATTTTAACGGACACATTTCACTAACTCTGGAAGCTTCATGTGCTGGGGGGATTGATGGCTGAAGTAGACTCAGTGCTCTCTCAAAAGTGACTTACTGGTAGTAGGTCCAGATCTCAGGTCTTGGTCATCTACAATCCTGGGCGCTGCCTGGTACCCAGTGTGGACTGGTCTTCCTGCACATCATGCTCTCATGCTGTTCACTATCCTGGTATTTCTAGAGCCTTCTTCAGAAGCAGAAATAGCAGGCTCATTTTCCTGTACATTATCTCTGGATTTTTTTTTTTTTGCCTCCAGGGTTATTGCTGGGGCTCAGCGCCTGCACTACGAATACACTGCTCCTGGAGGTCATTTTTCCCATTTTGTTGCCCTTGTTGTTGTTGTTATTGTTGCTATAGCTGTTGTTGGATAGGACAGAGAGAAACCCAGAGAGGAGGGGAAGACAGAGAGGGGGAAAGAAATATAGACACCTGCAGACCTGCTTCACTGCCTGCGAAGCAACCTCCTGCAGGTGGGGAGCTGGGGACTCAAACTGGGATCCTTATGCCAGTCCTTGCACTTTGTGCCATGTGCACTTAACCCTCTGTGCTACCACCCAGCCCCTGCCTTTTTTTTTTTTCTTGTTAGCATCTTGCTCTGGAGATATGCTGCTGTAAGAAGGGACTTATGTGCTGCTAGGAAATAAAAACTTTAGAATGGGACCAATAAAATAGCTCACCTGAACAGGGTGGTGCTTTGCCATGTGCAAAGACCCAGATTAGAGTTGGTCCCCACTGCACTGAAGGAAACCTCAGTGTTGTGTATCTCTTCTCTGTCTGTCTCTATCCATCTCTCTGCCTTTCTGTCTCTTCCTGAAAAAGGGGAGAGAAAGGGAGAGAGAAGATTAAATAGTTCACTTGGATAACCCTGGATAGTACACTGCTTTGCCATATGTGTAACCCAGGTTCAGGTTCAAACCTGGCCCAAACTGCATTGAAGGAAGCTTTGGTGCTATGATATCTCTCTATCGATCTATCATCTGTCTGTATCTATCTATCTATCTATCTATCTATCTATCTATCTATCTATCTATCTATCTAAATAAGAAAATCTTCAGTGCTAAATATATGAAACTGAGTCCCAGTTCCCCATCTTCCTGTAGAAGTGACTTCAGCAAATGCTCCCATCTTTATGAGTCTCCATTTTAAAAGTAAGATGGTGGTGTTGGACAGCTAAGAGACAATGGAGAGAAGCAATGACTGTGAGTGACAGAAGCCTCATCAGTGCAACCGGGAGATTCTGGCTTCTTGTGGATGTTACCTAGTGGGGATCCCATTCAAGGAAGGTGGGAGGAAGCCAGGTCTTGGAACTCACAGTATCCCCAAGTCTAAATCAACTGCATAAGCTTGAAGAATGAGGTGGCAGCCATCCGGGCTTTCGATCTGGTCTCAATTCGACATGCAGTCTGTGTGTTTTCTCATGGGCCAGAGAGAGTCCCTGGGGCTTGAACCCATGTCCTTGTGCATGGTAACATGTGTGCTCCACTGGGTGGGCCACCTCCTGGGCCCCATACCCACTTCCCAGGTGGACCTGCTCTCTTGCTGGTCATGGGATGGACATTCCTTGAATGAAGGTAGGAAGGAAGGAACGAAGGAAGGAAGATTAGGTCACAACAGGACGGAAGAACAGAGGAGTAAATGGGATGGTGCAAATGCCCAGCTGGAGCCAAGCCTGGGGCAAATGCTGGTCCATAGGCAGGCTGTGGTCTGAGTCTCCCAACAGAGAGCTGGGTTTCCAGGTCCAAAGGCAGAGGGGGTCAGCCTAGCATGCGCAACCAGCTTTCACTACTAGCGGGAAACTGGTGTTGAGTGTACACGTGTTTCCCCACATCTTGTCCTCTGAGCTCTGCAGTCTAGGCACCTTGTAAGCTGGAGCCTCAGTGCTGCAGGTGACAATGTCAGTGGTGTTTTAGCAGTTCAGGTGCCAGGTGGTAGAGATTATCCTCCACAATGAGAGCATTCCCACAACCAGAGTGCAGTGCAAATGGAGTCCTTCACTTTCTGGGGGGAAAAGGCACTGGAGAAAGGAGGGTGGGGCAACACTGCCCATCAGTCTGCTTCTTGAGCTGTAATCGGACTCCAGACTTTTCCCCGTTCATGCGTGCACACTGAAAGTGTAGCCCTACAAAGAGACTGCATTGTGGTTTGTTCCACTCTGGACACGGGGCCAGACATGCTTGTTGAGGAAAGTTGTTCAAATCAAAGCAAATGTTGGCCTCTTCTGCAAGAAAAATTGATGTCATTTACAACCTAAATTCAGAACTTCGTTGTTAATAAAGATGATTTTATTAGTTAATGAGAGAGAGAGAGAGAGAGAGAGAGAGAACCAGAAGATTGCCCTGGTATCTATGATGCTAGGCATTGAACTCAGGATCTTGTGTTATCTACTGTACCACCTCCCAGGTCCCAGCTCAGAATCTTTCATGAGGGAAACAAGAGCTGGAGTCTGTTATTATTCTACTGGTGCAGGGAGATGCCTGGGACCCCGCTGGAAAATCTTCGATTCTGTCACCCACCAGCTACAGCTGTGGCCAGTGATATATTTGTTCCATTGCACAATGGAACAGTGGCTGAGCCCCCTGGACTGGGAGCAGAAGTATAAATGAAGCATGGTCCCTGCTCTCAAGAAATTCACCAGCACACTAAAGACCCTCAAGAAAAGGGACAGCTAACTCTCTCTCTCTCTCTCTCTCTCTCTCTCTCTCTCTCTCTTCCTTTCTTTACACCAGTTTATCATTTCTACCAGTTTATCACTAAGGCTCAATGCCTACACAGCTCTACTTCTCCCAATAGTCCTCTTTCTTTCTTGCCTTCTTTTTAAAAAATATTTTATTTGTTATTAATAATATGTTACAAGATTGTAAGATTATATATAATGTATAGTCCCACATCACACCCACCAGATAGCCATTATAGTTATCACAAATGTTACAATTGTTACAATTTGCTTGCTTCTGTTTTTTTTTTTTTTTTTTTTGCCAAGTTCATGTAAATCAGATCTCTAGAGTCCACATATGAGTAAAACCATCTGGTAGTTGTCTTTTATCTCTTGTTTCACTAAGCATAATCACCTCCAGTTCCTTTCATTTTGTCCCAAAGAACACAATAACATCTTTTATGATTACAGAATGATATTCCATGGAGTATATATCCCATAACTTCTTTGGCCAATCATTTGTTGATGGGCATTTAGGCTGCTTCCTCTTTGGCTGTTGTGAATAATGCAGCTATGAACATAGGGGTGCATATGTCCCTTCTAATTAGTGCTTGAGTGTTCCCTGCCCAAGAGTGGTATTTCTGGATCATAAGGTAACTGCATTTTTATTAGTTTAAGGATTGTCCATACAGTCTTCAAAAGGAGCTGCACCAGTCTGCACTCCCACCAGAAGTGTAACAGAGTTCCCTTTTCTCCACAGCCTCTCCAACACTTGTCATTTCCTGGTCATTTGATGTAAGCCATTCTCTTAGGTGTGTGATGGTATTTTAGTGTAGTTTGAATTTGTATTTCTCTAATGATAAGTGAAGTGGAGCATTTTTTCAAGTGTCTGAGGACCATGTTTATCTCTTCATTAGCAAACTGTCTGCTTAGTTCTTTGGGTCCCTTTTTTATTGGATTATTTTTGCTTCTTTTGTAGATCTGTACCAATTCTGTATAGATGTTTGATATCAATTGTTTGATGTGTGATATGCAAATGTCTTCTCCCATTTATTGGTTGCCTGATTATCCTTGTATTGTTTGCTTTTGATGTATAGAAGATTTTTAGATTCATGTAATCTCTTGTTCTCATTTCCCATGCCCAAGGGACTAAGTGAAGGTCCTGCAAAGTTCCATTGGCATTTTCTTCTATAATTTTTAGAGCTTTTGTTCTAATACTTAAATCTTTAATTCATTTTGATTTGGCCTTGGTACACGGTGTGATTATCACTGGGGCTCAGTGCCTGCACTATGAATCCACTGCTCCTATGGCCATTTAAAAAAATTTTTTGTATAGGACAGAGAGAAATTGAGAAAGATGGGGGAGGGAGAGAGAAAGACATGTGTAGAGCTGCTTCGCTGCTTGTGAAGACCCCCCTGCAGGTGGGAAGCCGGGGGCCCAAACCAGGATCCTCGTGTGGGTCCTTGTGCTTCATACTATGTGCGCTTAACATGGCGTACTGCCATCCAGCCCCCTCTAATTTCACTTTTCTACATGTGACTGTCTAATTTTCCTAGTACCATCTGTTGAAGAGACTTTCTTTACTCTCACTGAATAGTTTTGGTCCCTTTGTCATAGTAAGTGGTTGTATATGTGCAGGCTCACTTCTGGGCTTTTGCTTCTGCTCCACTGATACAAGTGTCCATTTTCATTTCAGCACCAAGCTGTTTTGATCTTCATTGCTTTGTAGTATAAACTGGATTGGGGAGAATGATACCTCCATATTTTTCCTTTTTCTCAGTAGTGCTTTGGCAGTTCCTTGTCTACTGTGGTTAACATACAAAGCCAAATATAAATTGTTGATCAATACAAATTGTTGATCAATCATAAACTTAAA
Organism: Erinaceus europaeus; assembly: GCF_950295315.1. Taxonomy (NCBI): domain Eukaryota; kingdom Metazoa; phylum Chordata; class Mammalia; order Eulipotyphla; family Erinaceidae; genus Erinaceus; species Erinaceus europaeus. The sequence continues at coordinate 144,196,217 of NC_080162.1, forward strand.
GCCCAGAATAGTGCAGATGAAGAGTTGGGGGATCCTCCATTTTGTAGATAGCTAGTAAGCATATTTCAGTTATATTTCAAAGGGCCTGTGGCTATACTAGTATTTTTTTTTTCCTCCTGAGCCTGAAATCTGAGATACAGGTGAATCCAAGTTATTGTCTGGGGAGATGATGTCACGGCTGGAAAAGGAACAGAAAGCTGGATCAAGGAAGAGAGTAGCTCCCTAATATGGGAAAGGGGTATAAATATTGTTGACTGTAAACTCCATTGAATTGATGTGATCTGGGGCCTATATTCAGCTTAAGAGCCTATGTGACCTCTGCATCCCTGTAGATCTGAGCTCATATTCTGTGGTCATGCGTAGGAACATTCCAAGCTGCCCCAATTTCAGGACCCATCATCCTCAAGTGTAGCATAGAGTATGCTTTCCATCCTCCCTTTGAAGGATGGAACATTCTCTACTGTTATTGATCCAAGTTGAGGGCAAGATCCTATGGGGGGGGGGCTCCAAAGGGCTCTATTGTGATGTTCCTGATAGAGATGACAAGGCAAGAGGGATTTATTTGAGGTCTAGGCCCATTATGTCTGTTTGGGAATCTCAGGACTCTTCAAATAGGGACCCAGCTGTGGATTATTTCTAACTTCATTGCCTCATGGTCAGAAAAGATACTTTTTATGATTTCACTATTCACTTATTTATTAAGGCTGTCTTTGTGCCCCAACACATTATTGAACCTTGAGAATGTTCCATGTGCTCTTGAAAAGAATGTATATTCCTTTGGGAAGGGAGATGAAAGATTATATCTGTTAAGCTCATCTCATCTATGACTTCATTTAAGGTCTCTATGTACTTGTTGATTTTTTTTGTACTGATGATCTGTCTCTTGCTGTGAGTGGTGTGTTGAGTTCTGCAGTTAATACTGTGCTGCTGTGGATGTCTCTTTTAAGGTCAGTAAGTAATTTTTTTTTTTTTTACATATTTGGGTACACACATGATAGGATAATATATATTGATGATGATTGTGTCTTCCAGTTGGATTGATCCTCTGACCAATATATATTGTCCATGTCTGTTGCTTTATGCCTTCTTTGATTAAAAGTCTAATTTATCTGATATTAGAATAACTATTCCTAAAAAAAAAAAAAAAGAATAACTATTCCTGGGAGTCAGGTGGTAGGTAGCCCAGCGGGTTAAGCACACATGGCACAAAGTGCAAGGACTGGCCAATGAAGGCATCAATAACAACAATAGTAATAACTAGAACAACAATAAAACAACAAGGGCAACAAAAAGGGAAAATAAATAAATATTTTTTTTTTAAAGAATAACTGTTATTGCCCTTTTGTTTTCTTTATTGACTTAGAATACCTTGTTCCATCTGTCACCCTGAGCTTCTGCTTGCCTTTCTTTTGGATTACTGTTTCCTGAAGACACAGAATAGATGAGTTTTACTTTTTAATCCATTCAGTCACTCTGAAGCTTTTGACTGGTGAGTTTAAACCATTCACAATTAGGGTGATGATTCATAAATGTGGTTTGCTTATAACCTTTCTGTTTTTTGTTTTTGAGGTTGTTTTATGATCTCCTTGACTCTTTAGCTATTTGTTATTTTATGTGGGTGGTTTTCTATAATGGTCTTGCCTACTGTATATATGTTTCCAATTTGTCTTTGTGCTATATTTTGTTTTGTGGTTATCATAAATATTGTGTCTAACTTATAGTACCTACAAGTACTATAAGTACCTATAGTACTTACGTCAGCCTGAACTTCAAACAGTTCTTTAGGCCCTACAGCTCTGTTTGGAGTTGTTGTTTTTTGTTTGCTTGTTTTTGTACTTGGTAATTCTTTGGTAAATGATAAAAGTTTTGAATCTTAAGTTTAGTTTCTTGAATTAATTTCATATTGTGTTTTTTAAATTTATTATTATCTTTATTTATTTATTGGATAGAGACAACCAGAAATTGAGAGACAAGGGAGTGATGGAGAAGGAGAAAGACAGAGAGAAATCTGCAGCACTGCTCCATCACTTGTGAAGTTTTCCCTCTGCAGTTGGGGACCAGGGGCTTGAACATGGGTCTTTGTGCATTGTAATATGTGTGTTCAGAAGAGCCCACCAATGTGTCCTGGAGTTCCCCAGAGACCCACCCTACTAGGGAAAGAGAGAGGCAGACTGGGAGAATGGATTGACCAGTCAACGCTCATGTTCAGCAGGGAAGCAATTATAGAAGCCAGACCTTCCACCTTCTGCAACCCACAATGACCTTGGGCCCATACTCCCAGAGGGATAAAAAATGAGAAAGCTATCAGGGGTGTGGATAGGATATGGAGATCTGGTGGTGGAAATAGTGTGGAGTTGTACCCCTCCTATCCTATGGTTTTGTTAATGTCTCCTTTTTTAAATAAATTTTTAAAAAGATAAATTTCGAGGGTAGAGGGAGATAGGGAAGGAAAGAGACAGAGAGATACCTGCAGATCTGCTTCACCATTTGAGAAACTTTCCCTCTACAAATGGGGACTGGGGGCTTGAACCCAGGTCCTTGCACTGTAGTACATGCGCTTAACCAGACACACCATCACCTTGCCCCTCACATGTACATTTTTCTAAACTCCTCTCCAGGTCTTAAGAATTTCATCCAACAATGACATTATCTCCCCAGACAATAACCTGGGTCCACTTGCATATTGATGTCAGGCTGAGGCAAAAACTAGTAAATTCATGGGCCCCTCGGAATATACCTAAAATAGATCTACTGGCTATTTCCAAAATGGAGACCCCAAATCTTCATCTGCAATATTCTTGCCTTTAGGTTCATGATTAGTCAACAATTTTTTTTTTTTTGCCTTATATCTTAACTTTTTTTCAGCCATCAGATGCTACCATGGTGCCAACCTGACTTCCTTGGGCAGACAACCCCCCTCATGTGTCCTGGAGCCCTGCTTCCCCAGAGCCCTGCCCCACTAGGGAAAGAGAGAGGAAGGCTGGGAGTATGGATCCACCTGCCAACGCCCATGGGAAGCAATTACAGAAGGCAGACCTGAAGAAGATGGGTCCTGAAATTGGGGCAGCTTGGAATGTTCCTACGCATGACCACAGAATATGAGCTCAGATCTACAGGGATGCAGAGGTCACATAGGCTCTTAAGCTGAATATAGGCCCCAGATCACATCAATTCAATGGAGTTTACAGTCAACAATATTTATACCAACAAAAGAAGAACTTAACACTGTGCACCACTGACTGGAATCTACCTCCTCTCTGGACAACCAGAACAGATAGCCTCACAGAGGCATCTGTGAGGTGGTTAGCTATGCCTTCAGCCCTTATAACCATCATGGTGCATCAAAGAATACAATCCCAACTCAGATCCATCTCCTCAAAAGCTATAGCTGTAAAATCTGCTTTAAGAAGACATAGATCTTGCCAAATCACAAAAGGCACAAGGACCTGGGTTCTAGCCCCCCACCAGCAGTGAAGTAGGCCTGCAGGTATCTCTCTTTCTCCCTCTCTATCTACCTTCCCCCCTCTCAATTTCTCTCTGTCCTATCCATTCTAAAGAGAAAATGAGGGGGAGAAGGATGAGACAGAGAAGAAGAGGAAAGAGAGTTCAGGTCCTGACATGATGGCAGAGGAGAACCTAGTGGGGGCTGTAATTTTACATGGAAAACTAGGAAACATTATATATTTATAAACTATTGTATTAACTATTGACTGTAAAACATTAATTCCCCAATAAAGAAATTTTAAAAATAGTGGTCACCTGGAATGTCAGAGATGTATAGGCACTAAGCCCCAGTGATAACACTCTTGGCAAAGATACCAGAAAGAAAGCAAAAAAGAAAGAAAGAAAGAAAGGAAGGAAGGAAGAAAGAAAGAAGAAGAGAGAGAAAAAGAGAGAGTATGCAGATGAAAATAAAGGGGAAAGGGGAAGGAGAGGGGAGGAGAGAGGATGGGGAGAGGAGAGAAGAGGAGGGGAGGGGAGGGGAAGGGAGGAGGAGGGGGAGAGGGGAAGGGAATCAAAACCTAGATGCCCCCAGCTCAGGCAGTTTAGAGCATTTAAAGGGGACTCTGGGAGCAGTAATGGTGTCACTGTCACCTCTTAGTGGGGACTACATGCACCTCTCTCTTCCAGGAGGAAGCCTGAGGAATTGAGTTTCCAAGGGTGGGGAGAGGTGAAGGCATTAGACCCCCTCCCTGTGCTCCCTGATCCCATTTCTGCTTTTGGAAGGCTGCAAGATCCTATGTGCTGCTGGTGTCTCTCTGTCTCTTTCCCTCTCTATCTCCCCCTCTCTTCTCAACTTATGTCTATCTCTAACCAATAATAAATACAGAAATAAAAAAATAATTAAAAAATAAAAAAGAAAGAGTACATCACTTCGGCACATGCTTCCAGGGATTGGCTCAGGACCTCAGCCCCAAGGGTCCAGTGCTTTATCCACTGCACCACCTCCCAGGCTGAAATTATCTGCATTTCACAGGAAATGGTAAGATAAGCCAGAGCACCACTCCAACTTCTTAGATAGGTGAGCCCTGTGCTCTGTCAGCTGAACTATTTCCCTGATGCTTCTGAACCAGATCAAGGCTTTAAGATGGTGACTCTGAAACGCAACCCTTGAGGGTCCTTCAGCAAGTGTTTCACAGGCTAAAGCTGGGGAAGTGTTCTCTGAGCCCCTAGTGTATACAAAGCATTACCTTGTTCTCTGAGGATGGCAGTGCTGACAGAGACCTGCTCTCCAGAGCTAACTGCCTGCAAGAGGAGGGACCATAAAGGGACAAGTACCCGATTAGGGCCCCAGCTGATGAGGTGGCCTGATAGTCCTTAGGTTCCCAAACAGGCATGATGGGCCTAGACCTCAGATAAATTCCTCTCCCCAATATTACCAGTCATCTCTATCAGAAACAACACAATAGACCCCTCTGTGGGCCCCCATAGGACCTTGCCCTCAACTTAGATCAACAATGGTAGAGAATATTCCATCCTCTCAAGGGAGGATAGACAACATACTCTATGTTCCACTTGAGAAAGATGGGTACTGAAATCAGGGCAGCTTGGAACGTTTCTACTTATGACTACAGAATGTGAGCTCAGATCTACAGGGATGCAGAGGTCACATAGGCTCCTAAGCTGAATATGGGCCCCAGATCACATCAAATCAATGGGGTTTAAAGTCAACAATATTTTGCACCTTTCCTGTATTAGGGAGTGTTGGTATGCATGAGACTCTTTTTGTTTTATTTGGTTTAAATCCCCCCTGCTTAACACTATTCTATTTACATAACCACTTCATTTTATTTACATAACCACTGTTAACAAGTACCACCCTCCCTCCAGGGCATTGGTGGTTCAGTGATAGGATTCTCGCCTAATCTGCCCCCTCCTTGTCACACTCTGATTTTCACCAGTCACTTTTCCCTCCACCCTCTCTATGTCACATCCTGTTTCCACCTTACTTGGCAAGTATATATAAAGACAGCATTGTGAGTTTTACTGTACTTTGAGTTTAACTTAGCTCGTCTTAGATTGTGCTGCATCCTGCATGAATAAAGAGATACTGCCTACAGCTCAACCATGAGTCTCTGGTCGTCTGTTACCCACCTGTGAAGCCAGCCTGGCGAAAACAACATAACCCATTGAAAACAACATATGGCACCCAACGTGGGGCCAGACCTGCGCAACTCCCAGATAAGTGAAGACTTTGCCTACGTATGCACTATGGTCTTCTCTTCTACTTATGAAGAGGTTTGCCAAAGCCTCTACTGTTTCATTATGAGACAGTTTCTCTGTCTCTGGAACATTTTACTCTGGGCCACACTTCGGTTCCCTGACCGGGAACTTTGGTTTCTTATGACCGAGATCATAGAGCTTGAGAGATTCACGGAGATTTCTCCTTGGACTTTCTAGATTCCCTCTCCCATGTTTCCTGAAAAAAAGGACTACATTTTGCTCCGGGCCACAGTTTGGTTCTTTATGACTGTGATCGTAAACCTTGAGATATGTATGGAGATTTCCCCTGGAACTTTCTGGACTTCTTCTCAAATGTTTCCCATGGAGAAGGACTACTCTAATTTGAAGAACATTCTCAAGTACCCTGGCAGTTCCCAAGTATGGAGACACGTGGTTAGTTCTACTCTTCTGATTAGATTCTTTCTTAGATGAGAAGACACTTTTAAAAATGGGTGCCTGAAGCAATCCAGCAGGAACAGTCCGAAACACCCTAAATAGAATTTCGAAGAGCTTTTTAGACTAGGACGCCCTCCGGAGATTCTTAATCCTACATTGTGAGATCTTGATAATATGGTTCAAGTTACCTTTCATAAGAGAATGATTTGAATGACTAAATTTTTGTTTGACATTGACTTAAAAAAAAAAAAAAGCTAGATGCAGCCATGATTTCTAGAGACATCCAAAAACAATCCAAAAAATTGTTTTTTCCCTCCTTTGATTTCTCTTTTATGTCTTGACATGAATCTGAAACGTTTAATCCTGAAAACTGTATGAGTTATGGGTAGGACAGATAGTGCAATGATTATGTTAATTATTCTCATGCCTGAGGCTTTTAACCGTGGTTCTTCTGTTTACCTTTCCACATTTTATTGAGTTTAAACTGTTTAAACAACCTTAAAATCATACTAGAAAAGACTTCCAATTATAATGGAGTTATCAATTATACTAAACTTCTAATCTGCTACAAGTTTTGTTTGACAAATAAGTAAATTTCAGCTGTCAAGTCTTCACATGAAAAAGCATCTACTCAAATGAAAATTTCTAGAAATGCATTTGGACCCCTGTTCTCTGACATCGCCCACAAGATAGAATAACTACAACACACCCCCGGAAACTAATGATGAGACCTGACACGACCTGAAGAAACAGATTCACAGACTCCAAAGCTCACTCTCTACAGAAAAGCAAAATTCTGGTGGCCGACATTCCCCATCAAGACAGACGTACAGCGTTTCATCCCTTGGCATTTTCTTCTGTGGCCAGCTACTGTGGACTGACACCTCCATCGGACTTACTGGTACACGCTGCTGTGTTTCTCAAAGACTAACTTCAGCCAATTGCCTTGAGACTTTATAGACCATGTTCCCTCGCCTGCAGGCTCTGTCCCAGAGGCAGAAAACTCCCCCTCCTTATTAGGTTATGCCCACAGAGGCATGAGGCGCCCCAAGAGGCAAGAGATGCCCACAGAGGTAGGAAACGCCCTTTGAGGCAAGAGATGCCCCCAGAGGCATAAAGCATTCCCAGAGGCAAGAAATGCCCTTTCGCCTGCGAGGCCTTGCCCTTTGAGGCAAGAAACGTTCCCCTTGGCATCACACTGGTTATTGCTGCTTGCCTATTTTGTTTTCCATGTCTTATGCCAGTTCTTTTGAAAACGCCTGTATGATATAGGTTTCTGTTCACCCCACAATGGCCATTAGTTAAAAAGAAAGGGGGAACTGTAGGTATGCATGAGACTCCTTCTGTTTCATTTGGTTTAAATCCCTCCTGCTTAACACTATTCTATTTACATAACCACTTCATTCTATTTACATAACCACTGTTAACAAGTACCACCCTCCCTCCAGGGCATTGGTGGTTCAGTGATAGGATTCTCGCCTAATCTGCCCCCTCCTTGTCACACTCTGATTTTCACCAGTCACTTTTCTCTCCACCCTCTCTATGTCACATCCTGTTTCCACCTTACTTGGCAAGTATATATAAAGACAGCATTGTGAGTTTTACTGTACTTTGAGTTTAACTTAGCTCGTCTTAGATTGTGCTGCGTCCTGCATGAATAAAGAGATACTGCCTACAGCTCAACCATGAGTCTCTGGTCGTCTGTTACCCACCTGTGAAGCCAGCCTGGCGAAAACAACATAACCCATTGAAAAAAACAAGGGAGCAACTCTCTTCCCTGATCCAGCTTTCTATCCCTTTTTCCAGCCATGACATCATTTCCCCAGACAATAACTAGGATCCACCTGCATATCAGATTTCAGGTTCGGGGAAAAAAAAAACTAGTATAGTCACAGGCCTTTTGGAATAGAACTAAAATATGTCTACTAGCTATCTAAAAAATGGAGACCTCCCTCCCCCAACTCTTCATCTGCACTATTCCAGACTTTAGGTTCATGATTAGTCAACAATTTGTTTGGCTTTATATGTTAACTCTCTTTTCAGCCACCAGGTTCCAGACACTAGCATGATGCCAACCAGACTTCCCTGGTCAGACAACTCCAATAATGTGTCCTGGAGCTCCGCTTCCCCAGAGCCCTTGCCCACTAGGGAAAGAGAGAGACAGGCTGGGAGTATGGATCAACCTGTCAATGCCCATGTTCAGCGGGGAAGCAATTACAGAAGCCAGACCTTCTACCTTCTGTACCCCATAATGACCTTGGGTCCATACTCCCAGGGGGATAAAGAATAAGAAAGCTATCAGGAGAGGGGATGAGATTCAGAGTTTAGACGGTGGGAACTGTGTAGAGTTGTACCCCTCTTATGCTGTGTTTTTTTGTCAATGTTTCCTTTTTATAAAAAAAAAAATTAAAAATTCCAGACCATTATCAAATAAATAGGGTTTACAGTCAACAATATTTATATACCTTTCCCATATTTGGGAGCTACTCTCTTCCCTTATTCAGCTTTCTATCCCTTTTTCCAGCCATGACAACATCTCCCCAGACAATAACTTGGATCCACCTGCATGTCAGAGTTCAGGCTCAGGGAAAAAAAAAAAAACTAGTGTAGCCACAGGACCTTTGGAATGTAACTAAAATAAGCCTACTAGCTATCTACAAAACAGAGGACCCCCCCCAACTCTTCATCTGCACTATTCCAGCCTTTAGGTTCATGATTAGTCAACAATTTGTTTGGCCTTGTATGTTAACTCTCTTTTCAGCCACCAGGTTCCAGATGCTAACATGATGCCAACCAGACTTCCCTGGACAGACAACCCCAACAATGTGTCCTGAAGCCCCGCTTCCCCAAGCCTCACCCCACTAGGGAAAGAGACAGGCTAGGAATATGGATCGACCTGTCAACGCCCATGTTCAGTAGGGAAGCAATTACAGAAGCCAGACCTCCCACCTTCTGCAACCCATAATGACCCTGAGTGCATACTCCCAGAAGGATAAAGAATAGGAAAGCTATCAAGGGAGGGGATGGGATATGGAATTCTGGTGGTGGGAATTGTGTGGAGTTGTACCCCTCCTACCCTATGGTTTTGTCAGTGTTTCCTTTTTATAAATAAATTAAAATAAAAAATAAAAATAAATTTTAAAAAATCACATGGAACAAAAAAAAAATTAAATTAAAAAAAAGGGACAAGTACCGATCCCTGTTGTTCCATAGGGGGAAGAGGACCTAGCCAAAACATAGGGGAAGGGGGATATGGGGGCCAGTGATGCTGGAGTAAGCTGAATACAGAGGACAGGAAGTGAGGAAGTGGGTGAACCCAGAGAGGTGGTAGGGACCTGAACTGGCACCAGTCAGGACACAGGTGCTAAGGCTGTATGGGTGGATTACACACACACACACACACACACACACACACACACACACACACACACACACACACACACACACACACTGACTGAGCCCCTGCTGTGTTTCAGCACTGTGCTGAGTCTCTCATCTGAGTCTGTCAATTCATCCTCATAGCTGAGCGAGGTGACCACAAACTCCTCATGTGAGCATCCCCAATGGGCCTCTCTCTGAATTGAAGGCTCTTGTGCATGAGTGCACTGACACCATCTGGCCACTCTAAGGAGGCAGATGCATCTCCATGTCTCCCACTGCACAGGAGAGCATGCTGGGACTTGTTCCAGGTTCCATCACTTCATGGATCCCTCCTCCTATAGGTGCTTTCCTGTCTGCTTATACTTGAGTTGTTCCTTGACCTTTTGTTTTGCCCCTAGAGTTATTGCTGAGGCTCCTGGGCCTCTGTGACTCTACTATTCCCATGGACCATTGTTTTCTTGCCTCTAGATAGAGGGTCAGATGCCAAAGGAGAAACATCTGCAGCACTGATTCACCACTTAAAAAAATATATATTACTGATTTAGTATTGATTTACAGAATTATGAGATAATATAATTCCACATTGTTCCCACTATCAGAGTCCTATATCTCTATTCCCTCCTTTGGCTGTCTGCAACCCCAGGTCTGAGCTCAGCTTCATTCTCTCCAGTCTAGTATCCTGGCCCTTCACTCCTAGCCCCAGCTTCTTGTCCTTTGCATTTTCTGCACATGGTTTAATGGTGTGCATTGGTGCTCCCAAGGTAACAGTTGTGGGTTGACTACTATTTCTTTTTTGTGTGTGTGTGTAATTTTATTTATTTATCTTCCCTTTTGTTGCCCTTGTCATCTTTTTTATTGTTGTTGTAGTTGATGTCGTCGTTGTTGGATAGGACAGAGAGAAATGGAGAGAGGAGGGGAAGACAAAGAGGAGGAGAGAAAGACAGACACCTGCAGATCTGCTTCACCGCCTGTGAAGCGACTCCCCTGCAGGTGGGGAGCCAGGGTTCGAACCGGGATCCTCATGCCGGTCCTTGCGCTTAGCGCCACCTGCGCTTAACCCGCTGTGCTACCGCCCGGCTCAGACTACTATTTCTATAACTATATGTCTATATTTTTATATATTGTTCATTTTTTTCCTATGATCCTGCTTTCTCTTCCTTTCTAAGTTATGCCTACACCTATTACTATTTCCGAATGTCCTTCCTTTTTTCATCTCCTCTCTCCAGGTCCCTGCAAATGCTCCCAAGTGATGACCCTGGGGCTGAAACCCGGGTCTTAGTGCATAGTAACACATATACTCTACTGAGTGAGCCACCTGAAGCCCTAAACACACACACACACACACACACACCTTGATTTATTTCTTATTTTATCTTTTATTCAACTCCAGCATCACTTTATCAAGAAAATGTTGATTTATAGTTTTGTTGCTGTCACATGGGAACTTGTTTTCCCCCATGTCCCCAAAACAGGTGTCAGCACATTTTATCCTCCATAAACCATTCTCCTTAGGTCCCAAACCTCCCCTCAGTGCTCCTCCTTTTCTCTTTTCAGTCTGCTGTGATAAACTATAGACCTTGCAGTTTGGCTTAAGGGAGGTTGAGGGCACAGTTTCCAACAGATAAAGACTCTATTTGAGCATGACACACTGTTCCTTTGACCTGTTGTTCTGGAACCCTGGAAGGGACAGTGTGGAAGAGCACACTGTGCAGATGGAGAGCTATGTCCTTTCCAGATAGTAGTGATCTCAAATCTCCCCCAGAATGGACCCAGCCCTAGGCCCACTTGCAGAGACTCAGCCCAGCCCACAGCCACCTCTACAACCCAGCCAGACTTGAGGGATGTTCTGCCTCCAAAACAAACCCAGGGGCATCCCCGTTTCCATCCTTCTCTGTTAGCCCTGTCCAAGCACCAGCGCCTTTAAAGTGATTTGCCTCCCAGAACTCGCCCCATCCTCTCCCACAGTCAATAGATCATTTGAAATGTTTTTAGAACACAAAAAGAAAAGAAACCCAATCTCTTATAGCAGGCGATCAGCAGTCTTCAAATAATTACCCGTAACGAAAGAGAAACCCAAGTAAGATCAAATGAAATCTGATTAATGGGTGGTAACGACCAATGTTCTTTAAATAAGTCCTGAAAATAAAGTTCAATGGGATAATCGCTCCATGAAGAAATGTCTTTAGGGGCTTAAGATAAACGGTCTTCTTTTTTTTTTTTTTTCCAAAGCACCTCACAACTAAATTACATAGCATTTTGAGGAAGTTCTGGTGATTTTTCCTAAGTAGAAAATTTTCCATGGGCTTCTATTTTCCCTCAAGGCCACCACAGGAAGAGAATAAAATTTCATTTTCCCTCTGCAATTATGTAGCTCTATTATTTTTGTAATAGGCTTACTGAGAACAAGCTCCCTAAATGCAATACTCTGGCTGAGGTTCACAGGGTTGAAATGGAGAGATAAATTCTCTGTGCTTTTCGCTGGATTTTTTTTTTTAAGGTCACCATTGATGACAATTCAGAAAACTCAATTTCTTCTCAATTTATTCAACACACCTGGTAGAAATTTGGAGTAGAGCCAAAAGCCTTGTACATGGGAAGCTAAGAAAACCCAGTGATCACCTCCTCCTTCAGTCCCAGCCCCACTGGTCCAGTGGCCTAAGCTCCAAAGCCCTATAACACAGCAGTCAGGGAACTGAAGATGGGGTGTTAGGGCTGGCAGGAGAGCTCAGCTGGATAGTGTGCTGCTTTATCATACATGAGACCCAGGTTCCAGTCGCTGGTCCCCACCTGCAGGGAGGAAGCCTCTCACAGGTGGTGAGGCAGTGCTGCAGGTGTCTCTTATTCTCTCTTCCTCCTTATCTCTTCCCCCTTCTCAATTTCTCTCTGACTCCATCCAAAAGGAGATCTGTTATTCAGTTAACTACTGGTATGGAGGATTAAAGGTTAATCCCCAGATATGTAATGGACCAGTGTCAGAAAAATGACTGAAAATCATCCCAGCCAAAGCCAGGGGCTAAGATAGTCAGAGATTCAGAGAGAGAGGCACACAGAAACACCAGAGCACTGCTCAGCTTTGGCTTATGGTGGTGTGGGGAATTGAACCTGGGACTAGGAACCTCAGGCATGAGAGTCTGTTTGCATAACCATTATGCTATCTCCCCCACCCTAGCTAACTTTTTCATGGAAGCTGCTTGGTCTGCTCCATGTGAAAGCCGAAGGCGGGGGGGGGGGTAGGGGGCAGGGGGAAGGGGTTGAGGCCTTCACCTATGAGGGGCCCCTCAAGCAGCACTGCTACACCAATGTCATACTATTCAGATCGATCAGAGCAGTTGAGGAAGGTACTGAGCAAGAAGTGGAAGGGAATCAGATCCACAAATCGCCTGCCAAGTGCTGGTCCTGTGCAGTGTCCTTACTCCTCACTAGTCTGCAGCCAGTCCTACAAGAAGCTGAATGAAAGGGCTTGGGGGACAGCATAGTGGTTCTGCAAAAGGCATTCATGCAGAAGGTTCCAAAGTCCCAGATTACATCCTCTGCACCTCCATAAGCCAGAGCAGTGCAGCACTCAGCTAACAGAAGGTGAAGGAGGAAGAAGATGGGAGGAGCATGAGAGGGAAAGCAGAATGAGAAAATAACTCTAAGTCCAGGGAAATAGGATAAGGTTCTACAGAAGACTTTCATACCTGAAGCTGTAAGGTCCCAGGTTCAGTCCCAGCACTACCATAAGCCAGGGCTGAGCAGTGCTCTAATATATATGTAACAGCTCATTAAAATAAACAAATAAAAGGAAGAAGAGGAGGAGGAGGAGGAGGAGGAAGAGGAGGAACCTGAAAGGGATAGTCTTCTCCCACCTCTGTAGGCGCATACTTTCCTGCCAGCCCATGGGAAGGGAGACAGCTGATACATTGCTGTGCTGTTTGAGCTTGCATTTGTCTGCTTGCAGATTGCCGGGCTAGCTTCGCGGGTGGGAGAGATCCAGGAACCAAGCTCATGGCGATAGCAATACAAATCTTTATTCATGCGGGAGCCCCAGAATTGGGTGTGAGTGTAGCGGGTTAAGCCACATGGGGCCAAAAACCCGCAATGGCCGGTGACAGCCTCCCGGTCTGCATGCCTGACCTCCTCTATGTCAGGAGGCAGCAGAGAGAGAAACCAGAAATGGAGGTGGCTTTTATAATACCATAAGTGGGAGGGGCTGGAAATGGTAGGGGCTTCCCTAGCAACCATTGCCAGGGATTCAGTTGACAGGAATAATACCCTGTGGGGACTTAGGAAGAAGACCTTTAGTCATATGTAAGACAAAGCAGAAGATTGGTATGCAGATAAAGGTGCCATACTAGCGTGCAAATAGGGTGGTTTGTGAGCCCTGCCAAGCTCGACCACACCTGTACAATTTCCCAACAGCAGATGAGGCTGTCAGTGCTTGTCTTGTCACTTGCCCACCACTGCCTTCCTCAGCACACACACCACTCTTCCTGTGTTTGCAACATCCTTCAGACAGGGAAGCTGACCTCCAGCCCCAGGTGCCATCATGAGGAGCAAGCTGTGCTCATGAAAGAACCGAACCCCCAGGGCAGGAAAGAGGGGTCAAGGCCGCAACCTCTCCAGTGCCTTTGGAGTGGACCTTCTGCCTTTCCTGACCCTGAACTTATAGATGGAAGCCCAGGAGAGGGCTGGTGATAGACTACTCCTCACTTTGCAGTTACCTCCCACAGGTTTGCCTACTGCCTATCCAGAGTCTGATGTCTGCAGGCTATGCAGCTGTTCTGTCTAGTCTCTAGGTGTGTCTCTCCTGGTCAAGGCAAACTTGTGAGAAAAAGGCAGGAAGACAGAGATGCAGGCTTCTTCCATCCCAGCCTGGCTCCAGCCTTTGGAGTCACCAGAACAAGTAGTGCACAGACATATGGCTGAAACCCACAGGACATCTTCATTGCACTTCTCAAAGATAGAACTCCTCAAGGTGTGGCAGGTGAGTCTCTTCCAGAGACCGGGACAGAGAGGCTGCTTTTCTTCTGCAGTCTTTGATGTTCCTGGGGTAGTGCCTACATCATCCCTTCTCTGCCTCCATGCTCAGGGGCCTCAGTCTGGGATTTGGATTTAGGGTCCCTCCTAATGGCCTTACTGAGTTTAGTGGCATCTGCAAAGACCAGATTTTCAAATCAAATCCCCTTTGTAGACACCTGCCACTAGTTCTTTTAGGGAGGCAATTTCAGGCCTGGCCAACCCCACCTGGCCCTTCCCACTGGCCCTCAAGGCTACCACATCCATCTAGGAGCCTGCTCTTCAGGGCATGGTGCTGGTAACTGGGAGCCCTGTCACCTTGTGTCCTTGCTCTGCTGTGGCTCTGGACACAGCCATCTTACTAAGGCCTACTTTTCTGCATCTTCCCACAGACCAGTGGGGAGGTTGGGAAAGTCTCAAAGGGAGCTTGGGTGTATGACATGTGTAGGGGCAGGTACAACGCCTAACTCTAAAGAAGCCTGTGGCATCTGGTAAATCAATCATATTTGATGGGACAATGAAAAAGAAGAGAAGGAGGAGGAGGAGAAGTGATAAAGAAACACATGGAACACTTGACTTGAAGCAAACTGGAGGCCAACTGCCCTTCAGCAACAGTGAGACAGGCATAAGCTATGGGTAACCTCCAGGGCTTCATTTTTAGTTCTAAAAGACCAGAAGCTGGATTGCAGCTCACTCAGTAGAGCTAACAAACATATTGCCATGTGCAGGGACCCGGGTTCAAGCCCCGGTCCATACCTGCAGGAGAGAAGCTTCACGAACTGTGGAGCAGTGCTGCAGGTATCTCTCTGTCTCTCTGTTTCTTTCTCCCTCTCTGTCTATCACCCTCTGTCATAATAAAGAAAAAGGGAAAATAATCGCTACCAGGAGCAGTAGAGCCATGCAGGCACCAAGCCCCAGTGATAACCCTGGTGGCAATAAATAAACAAATAAATAAATAAATATTTAAAAGACCAGGACTGTTCTTCCTATGAGCACAAAGCAACCTTAGAAGGTGAAAGTGTCCCAGGATCCAACAGGGTCCATGAGACTCAGGAGGAACAGGAAGCAGCCTGGAGGGAGAGGGCAGGGGAGCAGTTCAGGGAAAGAGAAAGGCTGACGATAGGTGCTAGCTGCACCCTCAGCCTTCTGAGTGTCACCCAGCACCCTCAAATCCCACATCCTAAGGACAGGACTGAACATGAGCAGATCTGAGAGGTGCCTACCCAGACTATGAGCTATGCTGGTGACTTGCTCCCATGGGAGAGGATAGTGGCATGTCAGCTCTGGAGCTCAAGGCTTTATTGGGGATGTGGCATCACTCAGTCCCTAACAGCACATGTTCTAGTCCCCCAAGATGGAGCTAAAAAGACTCTAGAGTCTGCCCTGGTTCTGATGGGTTCCAGGCTCTTCCTCTGTGTGGTTCTTGGTTTCCTGTGGGCACGTGAGTACTGATCATAAGTGGACATCATACAGAGGATTAAAGGCAGAGAGGGAGAGAGAATGAGGGGAGACACCCCAGCATTGCTTCACCTCTAATATATCTTCCCCCTTACAGTGGTGCTGCCATGTGAACCCAGGTCTGCTACTTGGCAAACCATCGAGTTATGTGCTCTACTGTGTGAGCAACTGAGTGAGTACTAGTCACGGGGCGGATCCCTTCTCTGAGATTCCCAAGCCCTCCTGTTGGGACAACACCAACTTTGTCACTATTATAGGACACAGGATCACAGGGACAGGATGGAAGTTGGCTCAGAACCCTCCACAGACTAAGAACCATGACTAGTGGGCCAGACAGTGGTACACCTAGTTAAGTGCACAAGGATCCAGGTTCAAACCCCTGGCCCCACCTGCAGGAAGAAAGCTACATGAGTGGGTCAAGCAGGGCTTTAAGTGTCTCTTTGTCTCTCTGGCTCTCTATCTCTTCCTCCCCTCTCAATACTTGGCTGCCTCTACCAAATAAATAAAGATAATAAAAATTTTAAATAAATGAATAAATGTTTATTTTAAAAATAGATGAATTAAGAAACAGCATATAAATGGGGCTGGTGGGGTCTCCTGTAGGTGGAAGGTTGAGCAACAAACACATATTTGAGTTGCCTGGCAATGAAAGAGAGACAATCAGTTGTAATGTAGAGTCTGTTCACAAGGAAAGGAATAAAGCCCAGTGGTTTTGCAGACGAAACAGTGCCTTTCTTACATACAGCCTTCAGCCTATTTAGGTGGCTCTGCCAACACGTCCACTGGTTCAGTGGCTGATAGACTGGCCAACAAGCCAGGACAGACGCTGCAGAGGGTTTCTCCGTCAGCTTCTTCCATTGCTCATCAAAGGAAGCCAAGAGCCAGGAAGAAGTCGCACATTTGTGGAAAGTGGACACACGTGGGAGCAAGCAGGCAACTCCCAGTGACCTGGTGTGAGAGGTATTTGCTGTTCTTGTTGGAGAAGCTTTTAGAACAGTGTGCACCTGATAAATTTCACAGCATGGGAGCTGAGGTGCCAGGGAAGGTGGACTGGCTTCTGATGGATAATGGGCTCATCATTTTTCATGCCCACCTTCTCCCATGCCTAGAAGGAAGCCCCCCCCAAAAAATCAGCCCAATCAGCCCGTGAAAATAATTTGTTTTTCCAGAGTCCCTAGAGAGCATCCTATATGAGAAGTCTATTTTCTTTTCCAGGCTAATTTTTTATTTTTTATTTCCCTAGGTTTTGATTCACAGAACACAATTAGGAGCTCATTCACATTAATTCCAATCGTAGCAGAGCATGGAAGCTGACGGGCATTGGCGAATGGAGCAATATCCCACCAAGATTAAATATGTGTTGTCTGAAAGACTATGCTTCAAATGTCTGGAGCTCTCCTAACAAGGGATTGATTTGGACGTACACGTACATACTATTATTCAAATGACTTTCAAAAAGAATGAAGCTTAAAGAAGAAATGCCATTTTCTACCCCAGCAGAGCATGTAATGGGTTGTCACTACACATGAAGTTGAATTTGCATGAAGGCTCCATATATCTATATGTGGGCTCCCCTCTCTGATCCCCATGCCCACTTAGCTGCACCTTCTTTCTTCTCACTGCCTCTGAGAGTGTAGGAGTAAAGGTGACAGGGTAGGAGAGTTTATGTCCCAACTCCATTTACACTAAGACTGAGGAGACAGCATAGTCATTAAGCAGAAGGACTTTCACACCTGAGGCACCAA
This sequence comes from Erinaceus europaeus, assembly GCF_950295315.1. Classification (NCBI taxonomy): domain Eukaryota; kingdom Metazoa; phylum Chordata; class Mammalia; order Eulipotyphla; family Erinaceidae; genus Erinaceus; species Erinaceus europaeus. The sequence continues at coordinate 144,213,919 of NC_080162.1, forward strand.
ATGCCCTAGGTTCAAGCTCCAGCACCACCAAGGGCAAGAGCTGAGAAGCATTCTGGGGAAGGGGGCTAGTTAAAATAATTTTACAAGGTTGGAAGGTCCCAAACATCCCAAGAGTCAACCAGGAACAAAAGAGTGGCCACAGAGGGACAGGTCCACAGTTTGGCAGAGAAGGACATCCAGACTGAAGTCAACATGTGCTAAGGCTGAAACTGCTGAGTCATGGGCACAAGGGGGACTCAGGGTCTCAGAGTGGCTCCCTGTGGGTGGAGAGTGCTAAAGCACCCAAGGATCAGGAGATGGGCAGGAATGTTGGGCTCAACAGGAATGTTGGGTCTCAAAGGCTTCTTAGGTGGAGCCAGGCAGTGACACACCTGGTTGAGCACATGTGCTATAATGCACAAGGATTAGTGTTCAAGACCCCAGCCCCCATCTGCAGCAGGAAAGCTCCCCCAGCAGTGAAGCAGAGATCTTTCTCTCCCTCTTCCCCCTTTCCTCTCAATTTCTCACGGTCTTTATCCAATAATAAATAAATAAATAAATAAAATATTTAAAAATAGATATCTTAGGTGCATTGCAATGAAGCTTAAGCTTTCTTCACAGTTTCTGGACAGAGAAGTGACTGTGGCATCTGGAAAGCCCAGACCAACCCCAGACAGAAGCCCGATACTTGAAAGGCCAGTTGGATCACACCCTCTATACAGCATGGCTGTCCATTTTGTCCCTCCTTTATAGGCCACTCAAGAGGAGACTGGCCTTCTGTCCCAGGTGCACTGTCAGCAACCAGAGGCAGAAGCCAACTGCTCCCTGAGTCCTGAGGTCCTGGTCCCCAGATCACACCCCCTTGATGAAAGGTTCTCTTATCTTGCACACATGACTGAGTATCCCTCCAGACTTGCTCCACCACTAGAAGAGATCCTTTCTCTGCCCCTATAAGCTGGTTGAAAGATTCCTGAGGCGTTACACCTTACTTATAACTTAAAAAAAATGTTGTCACTGGTGCATCTGGTATGTGTAAGGCACTCACAGCTATCAACACTGGTGACTGCCCAAGTCCACTCAAGCTTGAACCCCTGGGCTAAGTCCTCAGGAAGCTTCAGACATAATGAGAATACAGGGGAAATCACATACACTGCTGGATCAAGACAAGTACCTGGAAAAATACCTGAACCTGACATTAATTTTTAATTAAAAATAAATTTCCTGAAAAAGATTTCAAACCAATGAACCTAATGATGTTCATAGAAGTGAGAAGATCAGAGAGTTAGACAATGGGTTAAGCGCACATGGTGCAAAGCGCAAGGACCTGTGTAAGGATCCTGGTTCAAGCCCCCAGCTCCCCACTGGCAGGGGGGTCGCTTCACAGGCAGGGGGGTCGCTTCACAGGCAGTGAAGCAGGTCTGCAGGTGTCTATCTTTCTCTCCCCTCCTCTGTCTTCTCCTCCTCTCTCCATTTCTCTCTGTCCTATCTAACAATGACGACATCAATAACAACAACAATAATAATAACTACAACAACAATAAAAACAACAAGGCCAACGAAAGGGAAAATAAATATAAAAAATTTAAAAAAAGAAGTGAGAAGATCAATAGCATAGAACCTCAACACGGTCATAAAAATATGAAAAAATCAAAGTATAAAGTTAGAGAAAAACTGTAATATATATATAGATAAGTCACCATCAGAAAAACAGAAATCAGGAGTTGAATAAGTGAGTTCCTGGATAGAGTAGCAGAAACCATGTGAAAGACCCACAGTAAGAAAAAAAAAAAAAAAAAAAAGTGGGGTAGATAGCATAATAGTTATGCAAAGAGACTCATGCCTGAGGCTCCGAAATCCCAGGTTCAACCCCTTGCACCATCATAAACCAGAGCTGATCAATGCTCTTTTGACAGAGAGAGAGAATTAAAACAAATGAAAATAGCATACAGAGTTAAGGTACAACATCAATAGTAAAATATTTTCATCATAGGGTATCTTAAAGGAGAAGAGAGAAATGAAGGGATAGAATTCTTACTTCCCTGGGCATATGACCTCACCAATGTACCCTGGAATCTCACCTCTCCAGAGCCCTGCCCCACTAGGGAAATACAGAGACAGACTGGGTTTATGGATCAACATGCCAACACCCACATTCAGTGGAGAAGCAATTACAGAAGCCTCCTCTACCTTCTGCACCCCCATAATGTCCCTGGGTCCATGCTCCCAGAGGGATGAAGAATAGGGAAGCTTTCAAGGGAGGAATGAGATTCGGAACTCTGGTGGTGGGAAATTTGTGGTATTGTATCCCTCTTATCCTATGGTCTTGTCAGTATTTTTTTATTTTATAAATATTTGTTAACTTTTAGAATAATTTCTCCAAACATAGGAGTGCAATAGACACCCAGATGCGGGAAGTCCAAAGAGTTCCAAACAAAATAAACCCAAGCATGCACATCAAGACACATAATAATTAAAATGGCAAAGACTGAAGCTTGGGAAGCAGCTAGAGAAAAGCAATTGACTTATCAATGGAAAGGACTGGAATGTTATATTTTAAAATTTGAAGAGAGAGAGATCGCCAACCAAGAATACTCTATCCAACTAGGTTACCACTCAGATTTGAAGGACTAATAAAGGGCTTTTCAGACAAACAATGGTAAAGGAATTCATTACCACTAAATCAGTCCTTCAAGAAATGCTAAAGGAAACTTATAAAAGGAAAACACTGAATGACCTTACTCTTAGGGAGGAAATAAAGATAGCAAGAGAACAAACAAAATCAAATGAAGATAAGCCTTGACTATCCCTGAAGACACATACAGTTAATTTTGTGAGCCAGGAGGGAACCAGAGCAGCAGAACTCATTATGTAAAAGGGCTTCAGGCCTTGTGTTTCTTTTTTATATAAAAATTTGCTTATTTTTATTTCTTATTGCTACCATTTATCACTGGGGCTTGGTAACTCCCCAATGAATCCGCTGCTCCTGGTAGCCATATATATATATATATATATATATATATATGCTTTCTTTTGATGATAGAAACAGAAATAAATTGAGAGGGATGAGAGAGATAGAGAAGAACAGGAGGAGAGATACCTGCAGCACTATTTCACCACTCATGAAGCTTCTCCCCTGCAGGTGGGGACCAGAAGTTTGAACTCTTGTCCTTGCACATGGCAACATAGGTGTTCTACCAGGTGCACCACTGCCCAGCCCCTCAGCCTTTGTCTCTAAATCTCCCTGTGAGAAAGCTTACAATGAAAGTACAGAAACAAGTGTTGAAAAGGATGTGGAAAGAATGGCATCCTCCTATACTGTTGGTGGAAACGCAAATAGTGCAGTCCCAGTGGGAAAACAGGAGATTTCTGAAAAGAGTAAAATCCACCTGCCACGTGACTCAGCATTCCTCTCCTATGCATCTATCCAAAGAACAAAAAAACACCTATCTGAAAAAAAAATCTATGCATACACATGTTCATGACAGTGTTATTTGTTAATAGTCAGCATTTGGAAATGACCCTAATGTCCAACAACAGTAGATAAAGAAGTTGATATATATAACGACACATTACACAGCTGGAAGAAATTATGAAAGATTCTCCTTTGCTACAATATGAATGAAACTAGAAGAAATCATGTGAATCAAAATGAATCATGTGGATGATCTCACTCACAAATGGGTGCTAAGAAACAAATAAAAGGACCCTCAGAGTGTGGATCCTCAGTGGATTGTGGTCTATCACGGCAGATTTGGGGACTCAGAAGGGGAATGTAAGGAGCGCTGAAAGGAAGTCAGGGATCTAAGTCCCTGTGGTGGAGTTAGATGATGGTTTGATGGAAGGTAAGATGTATGGATCCCTACCTTAGGGAAATGTGGAAATAAATATTTGTTTGTTTTTTAAAAAACTGATTTTTCCTAGTTATTTATTTATTCCCTTTTGTTGCCCTTGTTATTTTATTGTTATAGTTATTATTGTTATTGATGTCGTCGTTACTGGATAGGACAGAGAGAAATGGAGAGAGGAGGGGAAGACAGAGAGGGGGAGAGAAAGACAGACACTGGCAGACCTGCTTCACCGCCTGTGAAGCGACTCCCCTGCAGGTGGGGAGCCTGGGCCTTGAACCAGGATCCTTATGCCGGTCCTTGTGCTTTGCACCATGTGTGCTTAACCCACTGCACTACCACCCAACTCCTGGAAATGTATATTTGTAACAACAGAAATCCTTCAAATAATCATCTCCTCAAATAAATAATACTGGACTTGTGGGGCAAAAAGAATTTTGACTTTCAGAAACTCAGTTCCTCTCCTATAAAGTGAGGTATTCATTTGTCTTTGCTCACAATAACTAAGTGAGCTATTATTACCCAAGACCTCAATAGAATGTTTGCTAAAAAAATATATTTCCTTAATTTTTTTCTAAATACATTTTTATATCTACTAATAGCTTAAATACTGACAGGACCAAATGATTCTGATCTATCTGCTTGAAGGTTGTAGGTAATTTAGTATTTTTTTAATTTATTTTTTTAAAGAGACATTAACAAAACCGTAGGATAAGAGAGGTACAACTCCACACAGTTCCCACAACCAGATCTCCATATCCCATTTAGTATTTTTTAAGTTATTTTTAGAAATGTTTTAACAATTTAAGCCCAGTGTCAGAATTCAATCAGCTTACAAACTTGAAACATTAAATGTTTAGACTAAAGAAATATATACTAAGACTCTGGGATGGGTAGGGGGAGAGGGTTCAGGTCCTGAAACATGATGGCAGAGGACCTAGTGGGGGTTGTATTATAATGTAGAAAACTGGAAGTGTTATGTAAACTATTATAGTCACTGTTGACTATAAAGCATTAATTCCCCCAATAGAGAAATTAAAAAAGAAAAAGAAATATATACTCAGAACTAAAATCTAAGCACTTAAAGAAATTGAAATATCTGATCTATTTTCCCCTGACATGGTGAATTAATTTATAAGACTGTAAGTTAATAGAACTATAGTCTCACACTGTTCCCACCAAAAAAAGTTCTGTATCCCTACCCCACCTACCTATAGTGGGCCTGAACCACCCCCCACAGTTTTTTTACTTTGGTGAAATATACCAAACATAGTCCAAGTTCTGCTTTGTGTTTTCCCTTTCTGTTCTTATTTCTCAACTACTTACCATGAGTGAGATCATCCCATATTCATGCTTCTCTTTCTGGATTAACTCACTTAACATGATTCCTTCAAGCTCCATCCAAGATGAGGTGAAGAAGGTGAATTCATCATTTTTAATAATTGAGTAGTATTCTATTATGTATATTTACCATAACTTTCTCAGTCACTCATCTGTTGTTGGACACATAGGTTGCTTCCAGGTTTGTATTATTATAAATTGTGCTGCTATGAACATAGGTATACACAGATATTTTTGGATGGGTGTGTTTGGTTCCTTGGAATATATCCCCAGGAGAGCAGTCACAGAGTAATACTTCTAGGGTCTACTTCTAGCTTTCTGAGAGTTCTCCAGACTCTGCTCCACCGGGGTTAGACCGATTTACATTCCTACCAGCAATGCAGAAGGGTTCCTTGGTACCCACAACCTCACCAACACTTGTTATTATTATCCTTTTGATGTGTGACATTCTCACAGAAGTGAGGTGGTATTTCACTGTTGTCTTTATTTGCATTTTTCTGACAGTCAAATGACATGGAACATTATTATACGTTTGTTAACTTTTTGGGTCTCTTCTCTGATGAATATTCTGTTCATATTGCCTCCCCATTTCTAGATGGCGTTGTTTTTGTTGTTCTTGCTACTGCTGCTGTTGCTGCTGCTGCTGCTGAATTTGGTGAACTCATTGTATATTTTGGTATTAACCTTTTGTCTGATGTATGGTATATAAAGATCTTCTCCCGTTCTATAAGGAGTCTCTTTGTTTGGGTGATGATTTCTTGTGCTGTGCAGTGCCGGAGCTCACGCTGGTTGGCTCTCAGCTAGGAAGGCAAACGACCGATTTTCCCTTGATGGCTCAAGGGCCCAACGATACAGACAAGAGACACTGGGGAGAATTGAAGCACTCTTGTTTATTTGGGGGTGGGCTTGGGTTTAAATAGGGTTTCAGACAAATAACATTTTTCAAATATGTCAGAAATTACAGGTTTCTTAAAGGTCAGCTTGCCCCTATGGTAGGGGGCTGGTATGACAGGAATTGATAAGATACATAAAGGTCAAGACAATTATTCTCCATGATGCAAGCAACTTAATTATCCAAAGGTATTTGAGATAAACATATGGATTAAACTAGCAGGGTGAGATAGAGAGAATATAAAGCTTGATGGATATCAAAGGCCATAGAGTTTGGAATTTCTCTTGTCTGGGGTCTGAGGTGTATAATGGAGTGTGTGATAAGGTGTGTTCTCTGAGATCAGAAGGTGAGGTGAACTTTGAGCAAATGAACCTTAAAGCAGGCAGCCATGTGGCCTGCAGTTAGTGGGGAGAAGCAGTGAGGTCTCTGTGGGCTTGAGAGTCTGAAAGGGAAGAACTAAGTCTGAGAGACTGTTTTTCCCCTTTGCTCATCTTGGTGAGAGAGACTAACAAGGGGGTGTCTTCTCAGACCTCCATTCCAGGATGGGGGGAGTTTTCCCTAAGTTCTATCAAAATTACACATAGCCCCACAGTGCAGAAGCTTTTCAATTTGATGTAGCCTCATGGGTTTATTTGTGTTTTATTCTTCTTTGTAATTGGATTTATATCACTGAAGATGCCTATAAAATTTAGAGGGAAAAGAGTTCTGCCAATATTTTCCTCTAAGTATTTCATAGTTTCTGGCCTAACATCCAAGTCCACTTAGAATTTTTTCTTTAATCCATTTGAAGTATGCTTTTGTGTCTGGTGAAATGTGGTAGTTCAGCTTCATTCTTCTGAACATTTCAACCAAATTTTTCCAACACCATTTGTTGAAGAGACTCTCCTCTAAAGAGATTTTTAAATCCTATGAAAGTGTATGTTACTGGCAAAGCTCATAGGTGTCTTTTTTAAAAGCCTGAAAATATGGGGCTACTATGTAATATTAACCTGCTAAAAATTACTTTCCCTCACACAATTTGTTCAAATAAAATGTTATCACTGAAATTTAAAATTTATAAATTTTTATTATTTTTTTCAATCAGAGCACTGCACAGCTGTAGCTGACAGTGTTGCTGGGGATTGAACCTGACACCTTATAGCCTCTGTCATGACAGTCTTTTACAGAACCGTTGTGCTGTCTCCAAGTCCTGAGAAACAAATCTGTATGAATCTGGTGGTAAATATTGTTTTGTTTGAAAAGTCTGACCTCTGTTAAACCACAGTGAACACTTTTACTAGAAGACCCTGCAGGGCCTTTACCATGGTGATGTGCCCCTCATTTCTCCTAAAAGGAAATGAAGTATGCAGCCTTTTCACACCTATCTACTTACCAAACATCCCTCTAGTTAGAGTCTTTAATAAGTTCTCATTAAACAGTTAGAGAACCTTAGAAAACACTGCCCTCTGCATCACTGACCTAGCATCTGCCACAGATAGCATCTCCCCATCCCTAAACCCCAGCTCCCAACTGTGGGACCCTCTTTTCTCTCATCCATTTATTCCAGAAACACTTTTGTGCATAAGCCCTGTAGCAAGGTTATAAGAGCTGGAGATATGGACAAGCAGATGCCACTGTTTCTTTCTAGGCATTTCACTAGAGTGGTCATGAATGGATACAGCATAGGGATGGAGACAGCAATGGGATCCTTGATGGGAAGATCTGACCCACTCAGAATGTCAGAGAAAGTGTCACTGAAGAATGGGCACTCAAAGTAACACCTAGGGGAGGAATATACATCGTGGAGGAGAGAGGAAGCTGGAGGAAATTCCAGGTTGGAAAGAGGCAGATATCTTTCTGGTACACATGCAGCCAGGGATCAAACTTGGGATCTCACGCTTGAGAGTCTAACGCCTTATCCACTGTGACACCTCCCAGACCATGGTCCTATAATTCTTAACAAGCTCATGGCCTTTTGCGGCAACAGATTGATGCCATAAAGATGCAACTTATACAAACTCACTATCATAGGCTGGACATGGCAGAATATTGAGTTGCTGTGGAGGATTTGCCCCCCTCCATCAGAACGTCCACCATGTAGAGGGCTGGCTAGCCAATGACGGGTAAGAGGAAACTAGCGCTATCCAGTCAACCTAAGACAGGGCACCTGGTACTACTGAGCAAAAATGACCAGGTGTTCCAATGACGGGTAAGACACAAGGCTGATCCCCAACCTAAGACAGGCACAGTCCACCCTGCCACAAAACAAAGTCCGCCAAACATCAAAACATGATATAAGACAGGGGGACATGTGGGGAGCCACATGTGCCCTCAAGGTTGCTATTGGCATGGCCATAGAGTTTATGTTAAAAGCTAGTTCCTGGGAATCGGGCGGTGATGCAGCAGGTTTAGTGCATGTGGCGCTAAGTGCAAGAACTGGCTTGAAGATCCCAGTTTGAGCCCCTGGCTCCTCACCTGCATGGGAGTCGCTTCACAGGCGGTGAAGCAGGTCTGCAGGTGTCTCTTTCTCTCCTCTTCTCTGTCTTCCCCTCCTCTCTCCATTTCTCTCTGTTCTATCCAACGACCACAATATCAGTAATAACAATATAATTACAACAATAAAACAACTAGGGCAACAAAGGCAAGATACCAAAAAAAAAAAAAAAAAGGGATAAGATAGCCCGCTTCCCTACACCTTAGAGTCTTTGTTAAAAGATAAGTTCTTTTTCCCCATGAATATATAATAATAAATGAATAGGAAAGATATATCCCCCAATACTCAGTTGGTCAAGGCACCAAACCTCTTTTTCTATAAAGCATTCAAATCAGATGCCCTACTAACCACGAGAAGCAGATTGTTTGTGTTTCTTACACAGGAATCCCAGAAAAAAACATCTGGACTCCTGCACACCCTGACATCACCCACTAGATGGCACGACTACAGTGGCACACCCCCTGAAACCCTAGATGTCACCTGACGCGATCTGAAGAACCTGATTCACAGACTCCAAGGACAGAACCTTTTTACTGCCTGACTGCCTTTCCTGCTTTTGCTTTGACCTGTCACGTTTTGGTGGTTCCAGCTCACTTTCTACAGAAAAGCAGAATTCAAGAGGCTGACCTTCCTCATACAGCATTTCATCCCCTGCCATTTCTCCCCCTAGTCGCCTACTTTGGACTGAGACTTCTATCGGACTTGCTGGTATACCCTTTGGACACTTTAGCCAATTTTACAGCAGCTTCCTTCCCTTCACGTTGCTGGTTTTTCATAGACTGACCCTGAGTAGTTCATAAACTTCACACACTGTTGCCCTGGGCATTAGATAAAAGGAAAGGGGGAGATGCTGGGAAATTGTGCAGATGCATTCACATCTGCCATGTTTTCCCCTCAGGCTACTAGTTCCCGTGAGAGTTGGGACATTCTGGGAGTGCCTGTTCCGCCATGTTATGCCCTCAGGACATTGTCTATATCCCCGCGATATTTGGAGTGCTTTGGTTACTCCTCCCCCCTCCCATTCTCACGAGAGTTATCATCCTATCCTGGAGTGCTATGGTTATTCCTCCCTCTTCCCATTCTCGTGAAAGCTGCTCCTATAAAAGCCTTTCTTCTTCCGCACCTCTCTCTCTTGCCAGCGCTTTACTCTGGTGTTCAGACGTAGGAAAGGTTACTGTGTGAGGCGGCCATTTTCACTACCTCCACGTGGCCCAACCTGCCTCTCTAGCACCCAACTCTGAGGTGCCAGCACAACTAAATATTTGTGTTTCCTCTTGGCTCCGGACCCCCTCTCTCTCATCTCCATGGCCTGCACACAACAACATCTGGCTCAACAACAAGAATATAGAAGATAAAGTTTGGTCTCTTCATGTTGGAAGAAATTATGAAGTCTATTTTAGGTATAGTCCCAGGTGCCCATGATTTTAGTGTTTTTTGTCTAAGCCCAAAAGCTAACATGCAGGTGGGCTAAAAGTATTGTCTGTGGAGGTGGTATCAGACTTTAGAAAGGTGGATCAGGGAAGGTGTATCTCCAAAATATGGGAAAAATACATAAATACCATTAACTGTAAATCCCATCATTCTGACCTGGGGCCCACGTCTATTCATATTCAGCACAAGAGCCTGTGTAACCTCTATATCCCTATAGATCTGAATGTCCACAGCTAGGAACATTCTAGGCTGCACTCATTTCAGAACCCATCTTCTTTGAGTGGCAGAGTATGCTGGCCCAACCTTCCTTCAGAAAGTGGGGCAGTTCTTACTTGGCCCTGACTAGGGCCCCAGATGATGGGATGGCCTGATAGTGACCAAAAGGGCCATCATTAAAGTGTGCTGGTCTCTTGTCCTTATCCAGCTTTTGTAGTTCTTACTTTATCTGACAGGGCTAGGTTTATAGTGATTGAGGGAAGTGAAATATGAGGTAAGTGGAGAGGGTATCTAGGTCTAAGTATCTAGGAAACTATCTGATTAAGTATTTTATGGTGTCTCTTTTAATTTTTTATACTTCCATGCTACACTTACTGAGTCATTGTAGACTACTACAAGTTTTTATTTTAAGGTATATGTTTTCCTCTAACTTATGGATACAGGAGAGCAGTAAATTCTTTGGTTTCAGTCCCACACCTCTTTTTTGTTTTAATTTTATTTTATTTATATAAAGAAAACACTGAAAAAGCCATAGGATAAGAGGGGTACAACTCCACACAATTCCCACCACCAGAACTCTATATCCCATCCCTTTCCCTGATATAGTATAATAGGAGATAGATGAGGAGGGTAGCTAAGTCTAAGTAGACACTATTTCATTATGAACTTCATACTAACTCACTGTAGACTATTGTGTACTTTTGTTTTCAGTTATATATTCTGCCCTAATTTATGGATACATGTGAACATATGCCCTATCTCATGGGACATGGCCTACTAGCTATCTACAGAATGGAGACCCTCCCCCCAACTCTTCATCTGCACTACTCCAGCCTTTAGGTTCATGATTAGTCAACAACTTGTTTGGATTTATATGTTAACTCTCTTTTCAGCCACCAGGTTCCAGATGCTAGCATGATGCCAACCAGACTACCCTGGACAGACAAGCCCAACAATGTGTCCTAGAGCTCCAATTCCCTAGAATCCCGCCCCACTAGGGAAAGAGAAAGGCAGGCTGGGAGTATGGATCGACCTGAGTATGTCAACGCCCATGTTCAGCAGGGAAGCAATTACAGAAACCAGACCTTCCACCTTCTGCATCCCACAATGACCTTGGGTCCATACTCCCAGAGAGATAAAGAAAGTTATCAAGGGAGGGGATAGAATACGGAGTTCTGGTGATGGGAATTGTGTGGTGTTTTACCCCTCTTATCCTGTGTTTTTTGTCAGTGTTTCTTTTTTATAAATAAATTAAAAAATAGAGAGAGTTAACATATAAAGCCAAAAAAATTGTTGACTAATCATTAAACTTAAGGCTGGAATAGTGCAGATGAAGAGTTGGTGGGGCCGGGATCTCCATTTACCTCAGCCATGCACATGAGCACCCACCTGAGGCTGCAGTGCTACTATGGATGTCCCAGCAGTAGCTGGTGAGTTGTGTTACATTTAATAGTTGTAGATATTTGTTGTTTTGGGGAAGAGTCTGTTTTATTCTCTTTTATTCCATGGGCACACCTCTAGGAGTTCAGAAGTACATTCTTGCCTACAGCCTCCAGTTATGGGCTCAACCCAAAGAACACTAGAACATAGATCTTGTGATCCTAACTGGGACATGCTGGACTTCAGACATATAAAACTTGAACTAGAAAACCTAGTTATTTTCAACCACCACATTTGTGGTAACTTGTTTTCTTGGAAATGGTGGTGGTATTATTCTTTTTATGTTTGTTTTGGTTTTTTGGTTGGTTGGTTTTGTTTTGTTTAGGGCTATGTCTCTTATATTTGCAACTTACATATTTTATGCTCTGGCAAAATATTTATGTCATTTATTATATACTAATTTGCTTATTTATGATAAAGAGAAAGAATAAAAAAAGAGTGGCAGAGACAGGGCCTAAGAACAGTTGAGATCTGATATAAGGTGCTTCCAAGGATTGGAACTGTGATCTTGTGGTTGGATTGTGACACACCTGGTTGAGTATACATATTACAGTGTGCAAGGACACAGGGTTGAGCCCCCAGTTCCCACATTCAGAGGGAAAACTTTGCAAAAGTGATGAAGCAAGGCTGCATGTGTCCCCCTGTATCCCTCCCTCTCTATTATCCCCTTCCTTCTCAATTTCTGGCTGTCTCTAACCAATAAAGATAATTTTTTAAAAAATGAAATTGTGATCTCTAGACCTCCAAGATGGAATTCCTGAGCCCATGTCACTTTTATTTGAGAAAAAACAGACCGAGAATAGGAAAGACATCTCAATACTAGAGCTTTCTCTCTTGTCATAGTACCACCTTTATAGTGCTGGGACTTGAACCTGAATTATGCACATAGCAAGTCATATGCCCTTCCTGATGAGCTGTTTCTCCAGTTCTGTAGTAATTTTGTAGTAATAAAAATAAGCAATAAGATAATTAAATCATCTGTTTTATGATAGCCATGCATAGTACATTGAAATGTAAACTTACAAAACAGTGCTATAATTTTGACTTTAAACCATTTTAATTATTTGTTGAATGAAGAGAAAAACGGGACTTCAGTAACCCAGAGCAAGAAAACTGCAAGACCACAGGTCTGAAAAATCAAGACCACAGGATTTTGAAATGGCATAATCACATATGTTTCTTTTGACTTTTAGCCCTTACTCCAGCCTCTGTTGTTGTTTTTTAATGTAAAAAACCAAGATAAAAAATGTGTAGCCCTTAGTGTCATTTCTGGAATTAAAGAAGATGCTGTTTACAGATGTGTGTCAGGGAGTGTACTAATCTTTTTGTCATCTGTGTCCTCATTTAAACTCATGACAGCCCTTTGAGGTATTATTATAATCCCCATTTCACTGATGAGAAAGGTGAGTTCCAGAGAAGTGAAGTGATTTGCCCAATACCACACAGATTATAGTGAGAGAATATGGGTTCAGACCCACATCTAACTAGATATTAAGTTCTTATCTACTCTGCACATGTTCTCCGAACTAGCCAAGGCAGGAAGCAGCTACAACAGAGGAAAAACATAGATTCCCACTCCTGAACACAGGTGCATCTCATTAGAAAGCCTGGTCTCTATCTGTGACCTGAACAACTCCCCCTAAGGCTAAACTGTCTGCTTCTTTCAAGAAATGATTGCAACTTGGCAGGTCAAGGCAAGCCAAACAGGTGTAAATATAATTAATTCTGCTAGATGCTTTCATCCCATAAACTGCTGTTGAGAATGCTGATACAGCCCCTTTAGAAAACTGTATGGATAGTCCTCAAATAAAAGTGGAGTGACCTTACAATCAAGCAGTAACACTCCTAGGAAAACACTAATTTGAAGGGACATATGCACTTCTGTCCTCATAGTTGCATTATTCACAATAGCCACAGAATAGAAGCAGCTTAAATTCCCATCAACAGATAACTGGATAAGAAACCTATGGGGTATTTATTCCACTGAATACTACTCTGCAATCAAAAAAGATAATACTATATTCTTTGGAACAAAATGGATGGAACTGGAGGTGACTGTACTTATTGAAATAAGAGACGAAAGACAACTACTAGATGGTTTCACTCACATGCAGAATCTAGAGAACCAAACACAAACAAACAAAATGCAGAAGTAAATAAACTGTCTTTAAGACTTTATGAGAACTATGGTGCCTGGAATATTATTTGGCAATCAAAAAAGATGATGATGCATCCCTTTGGGACAAAATGGATGGAACTAGAGGTGATCATGCTTAGCGAAATAAGTAAAGGGGTAAAATACAACCACCAGATGGATTCACTCGTATGTGGAATATACAGAACTGATACACATGAACTCGAAAAAAATAGGCAAGCAAGCAAATCATTTCTAAGACTTAAGAAAACTATGGTGGCTATCTTTGGAAGGTGTCAGGGTGGGGACACAGAAATTTGGTGGTCTGTGTGGTTTTGAACAATATCTTATAATCTTGTAACCTACTATAATCACAAATAAAAAATATAAGTTAGGGTATGATATAGTTGGGTCCACATTCTTTTAGAACTTGAAATATTGAATGTATTTTCCCTAGCTTATTGAATTAATTTATACAAATTAATAAGTTGTATAATATATAAGAATGTTATATAAGTTAAATAATGTTATATAAGTTAATAAGAGTATAATTTCACACCATTCCCAACACCCAAAAACTGTATGTAGCTCAGATATTTTGTTACCCTGTTCTGATACTGTATTAGCTTGTTCAGCTAGTTGTGCTCTTATCTTAACTATTTCAGCTTTCAGCTAATTACCTAGAGATAGTGCTTTCTTTCAGAGTCTTATTTGTTGTTTCCTCATTTTTGATGACTTCACTTTCAAATCCTTCCTTCACTCCTATGACTAATTCCTCAATTAGCATTTGGATGTTGACCTCATTCTTCTGTGCTTCTACCTTTGGAGGGCTTTTAGCTGGCCTTTTGTCCTGGTTCATTTCTCCAATGTTTCTTCTTGGCTTAACCGCTGTATATAGTGTGTTATGAGGTCCCTGTCTCTGTACTTTCTAGTCTACTGATCACCCTTGCCTGGATTGACTTTTGTCTAAGTAAGGTACTTAAAGAGTTCACAGTGGTGGAAATTAACAGTTGTTTCAATGTTATCTCAGTCCCTGAGTTGAAGTACACTGGCTGTTAAAGCCTATTTTGTTCTTTTTCTTCCCTGAGGGCTTTTTAACTATAAGCAGGATTTTTAGCTTAATCACCCACTCCTGACCAAGAGAAAAATCAGGGTGGGAAAGAGATAACACAGTGGTTATGCTGAGACACCCATGCCCTGAGGATCCAAAGCCTCGAACTCAGCTGCTCTGCCAACAGCCAGAGCCAAGCTGAGCCACACTTCTTGGCCCTGTGAGTTTCCAAACAAATCCTGTTTCTTCTCTGTGGGTTCTGTGGCAGTTATTCACTATGTCTCCCAATTTATCAGGAGAACAATGTGGAAAGGCTCCTACTATATAGCCCCACCTCTAGATCTCCTGAGTTTTCTGGCCAGTTCTCCAGTGTCAGCATAGGGCCTCCTGGTTGCTGCTCCAGCCTCTGAAGGGCAGTAGCGATGGAGACTCACAGTTGCATTTGGTGAGCCTTAGGGGAGTCCTCTCCTCCCTTCAACCATCTTTTTGTTGGTAAAACAGACTGGAGGTGATGCCTCAACTGGCAAACTGCTGGACTGTTACCAGCAGCCTGGAAGTAGATATGGGATTTAGCCCTAGGAATCTCGGTTAGGCTTCTCAATGTCCAAAAGCCACACGTGTTTGCACTCACTGGTGATTTGGTGGGTTCCAAAAGTAGTTCTGATCCTATCTTGTTGAGGTCCTAGGTGGTCTCCTTTGATATTCCTAGTTGATTGGGAAGGAGAGAGAAGAGAAACACCGGCAGCTGCTACTCTCCCCAACAACCATGGACTGTTCTCCAGCCTGACCCCTATATGGTGAACCTGATTGCTATGGTGTGAACTTCCAATACTATGTTGAATAGTAATGGGCAGCCCTGTCTAGTACCTGATCTGAGGGAGAATGCTTCCAGTTTTTCACCATTGATATGATTGATGTTGGCTGTAGGTTTTCTATATATGGACTCCACTATATTAAGGAGTTTTTCCATCTATTCCCATTTTTTGTAGTGTTTTGATCAATGAAGAGACGTTAGCTATTGTTAAAGGCTTTCTCTGCTTCTATTGAGATAAGAATGTGGTTTTTGGTCTTGCTTTTATTGATGTGCTGTATCATGTTGATTGATTTATGTATATTAAATCAACATTGCATCTGTGGGATAAACCCCTATTTGGTCATGATGAACAATCTTTTAAATATACTACTGTACCCCTCTTATCCTATGGTCTTGCCAATATTTCCATTTTATAAATAAAAATATTAAATAAACTGCTGTATCCAGTTGACTAGAATTTTGCTCAATATTTTAGTGTTGGTATGCATGAGACCCCTTCTGTTTCATTTGGTTTAAATCCCCCCTGCTTAACACTATTCTATTTACATAACCACTGTTAACACGTTCCACCCTCCCTCCAGGGCACTGTGGTTCAGTGATAGGATTCTCGCCTGTTCTGCCCCTTCTTTGTCACACTCTGATTTTCACCAGTCACTTTTCTCTCCACCCTCTCTAAGTCACATCCTGTTTCCACCCTACTTGGCAAGTATATATAAAGACAGCATTGTGAGTTTTAGAGTACTTTACCTTGAGTTTAGCTTAGCTCGTCTTAGATTGTGCTGCATCCTGCATGAATAAAGAGATACTGCCTACAGCTCAACTATGAGTCCCTGGTCGTCTGTTACCTGCCCGTGAAGCCAACCCGGCGAAAACAACATAACCCATCGAAAACAACATTTTAGCATCTATGTTCATCAGAGATATTGGTCTGTAGTTTTCTTTTTTTTGTTGTATCTATGTCTACTTTTGCTATCAGGGTGAAGTTGGTTATATAGAAGCTGGAAGGGACTATCGTTTGGAAGAACTTCAAAAGTAGAGGTAATAACTCTTCCCTGATAGTTTTATAGAACTCATTTGTAAAACCATCTTGTGGAGGAAGGTTTTTGATAAATACTTCAATTTCTTTGGTTGTTACTGTCCTGTTTGTATTTTCTAATTCCTCTTTGTTTAATTTTGGAAGTTTGTATGTATCCAGGAACTCATCCATTTCTTCCAGGTTCTCTAGCTTGGTGGCATATAGTTCTTCATAGAAGCCTCACATGATACTTTGGATTTCTGTAGTGATATCTCCTCTTTCATTTACAGTCTTATTTATTTAAGTCTTCTCCTACCCCCTCCCCCTACTACTTTTTCTTTTTTTTTTTTTTTTTTTTAGTGACTCTGGCTAAGGATTTGTCAATTTTGTTTACTCTTTTGAAGAACCAGAATTTACCTTCATTGATCTTTAGTATGGTTCTCTTATTACAAAAAAAAAAAAAAAAACAACAACAACTACTGTATTTTACTGTTGACTGTAAACTATTAATCCCACAATAAAGAAATTTTAAAAAAGAAAACACAGAGACTGAGAAAAGGATGTAGTTTGGTTAAACAACAGGCACTTGACTGGACCCCAAATTCTCTCTCCTGCTGCCCAGTCGCTATATCTAGATTCTGCCTAGTATTGAATTAGCAGCCAGTGGTCTCAGAGAGATGACGTTCAGTGAGGAACCAGAATACTATCCTTGATTTTCTCCTGCCACAGTTAATGTGCTCAGTTGTTCCATTCCTGGTTTGGAGCCAGCCATCACCAAGCATAGTCTCTTGAGTTCCAAGGATCTCTTCCTCACCAGTTTTCTGACCACTGGCCATGCCTGTTTATATTAACTGTGGATTACTGAGTTTCTGAAGAAATCCTGGTTGTCTTTTTTGAGTCTTCAGGTGAGATTTTGTTGTTTCTTTCTTAGTTTCACACAACAGTACTATTGTCCTGCCTTCCTGCCTTCCTGCCTGGGTCTACATTTTTAAAAAACTATTTATATATTTAGTTATGAAAGAACAAGAGCAAAAAAGAAGAAGGAGAAGGAGACAAAGAAGAACAACAACAACAAAAAGGAGAAGGGCAACTACTGTGGTTATTATAGGGAGGGTGAGGTCATAGAACTTTGATGGTGAGTGCAGTATGGAAATATGCCACATAATCTTACAATATGTAAAGCCACTAATAACCACAATTTTTTAATGTTTATTTTTATTTATTTATTTATTCCCTTTTGTTGCCCTTGTTGTTTTATTGTTGTAGTTATTATTGTCGTTGTCGTTGTTGGATAGGACAGAGAGAAATGGAGAGAGGAAGGGAAGACAGAGAGGAGGAGAGAAAGATAGACACCTGCAGACCTGCTTCACCACCTGTGAAGCGACTCCCCTGCAGGTGGGGAGCCGGGGTTCGAACCAGGATCCTTATGCCGGTCCTTG
Organism: Erinaceus europaeus; assembly: GCF_950295315.1. Lineage (NCBI taxonomy): Eukaryota > Metazoa > Chordata > Mammalia > Eulipotyphla > Erinaceidae > Erinaceus > Erinaceus europaeus. Next base: position 144,231,989 of record NC_080162.1, read on the forward strand.
TGCTTTGCGCCACCTGCGCTTAGCCCGCTGCACTACAGCCCGGCTCCCTATAATCACAATTTTTAAAAGAAATATATTTTTTTTTAAAAGGAAAAGAAGGGAGCAGGAAGGAGATAGATGCACTAAGTGTGGCTCATCTGAGAGCATGAGGGGGACTCCCAGCTCTTGGGCATGGAGGTAGAGATGATGGGAAAGAAGTTCAGGAAAGGAGCCCCAGAAACAGCACAGTCCAGAGAGAAAGGAAGGAAAGGAATTGCAGCTGGATTCACAGCACAGGTGGAGGTGCAGGCAGAGGCAGGTGCTTCAGTGTGCAGGGGCCCACGTAGTTACACATCCAGGAACCCGGCAAAGAGCAAAACAGGGCCCAAACCTGCAGTCCCCAGCCTGTGCCTATCTGTCACTAGTTTTCTATGCATTAAGCCCCAGAGCTCAGGAAGATCAAGGTCTGCCTCTTCCCCATTTTATTCCCCTCTTACGGTCAACATCATGTGAAGAAACCTGGATCAATCAATGACTTAGAGCATTTTTTCGTATGTTTTTCCGCCTTTCAGATCTCTTTTGTGTAAATATTCTGTTCATGTCCTCTCAAATGGGATCATCTGTTTTCTTATCACTGAGTTTGGTGAACTCTTTATATTTTTTGTGTATACCTATGTTCATAGCAGCACAATTTGTAATAGCCAAATCCTGGAAGCAACCCAGGTGTCCAACAGCAGATGAGTGGCTGAGCAAGTTGTGGTATATATACACAATGGAATATTACTCAGTTATTAAAAATGATGAATTCACCTTCTTCACCTCATCTTGGATGGAGCCTGAAGAAATCATGTTAAGTGAGGTACGTCAGAAACAGGAGGATGAATATGGGATGCTCAGTTCTACCTGGTCCTCAGTCATGCTTCCAGCTGCCTACTCACCTACTTGGTTCAGTATCCGCTCTAGGGCCCAGAAAGCTAGGAGCATAATCTGTAAAACATTAATCCCCCAATAAAGAAATTTAAAACATGTGGAAGGCAGGTTTAGTCAGGCAACATCTTTAAAGACCCTCTAAGGAAGCAGGAGAATGCCAGTTGGATATCACAACAACTCAAAACATTGGCTTCAAGAGAGCAGAGAGCTGAGCTCTCCCCACTCTGAGATGGCCACCCAGGAGTCTGGCAGAGACTTGGGACAGACAAAAGACTCCCAGTAAAGACAGAAGATGCCCCTACAGCTGACATCCCTGGGGACAAACACAACTAAGAGCAACCCAAGTGCTCCTCATGTTTACCCAGCAGACCCACTAAGTGAGCCCTGAGATTATGCAGCAAGTATGATGTTACAGCTTCTCTGTGGACACCAGAGAATGATGGACACCAGCATCACCCAGGAGCAGGGATGTGGAATTAGGCTCCTGGCTTTCTGGGACCCAGAGCAGACACTGAACCAAGAGGTGAAGAGGCAGCTGGAAGCACAACCAGGTAGAACTGAGCATCACAGGTTGCCGATGTCTGTCCATCCGTGTCCTCAGTGGTCAGGAAGGGTGTCATGCACAGGAGAGGGTAGATGTTGTGTTCCCCAGGGATGGATGAACAGCTGACAAACACAAGAATGGAGTTTTGTGGCAGAGCCTACAAGGGCAGGGAGCTGAGGAGAGAACAAGAGAGAGCTATTGCAGGGGTGACCTAGGAAGCCCGGAACTTGGAATCAAGTTGGAGAGGGACTAGAGGTCTTTCTTTATAATGTGCTTATTCATTTTATGGGAAGGAGTTGGAACCAGAGAGGGAGAGGGATAAGCAGAACAGGAAACAGAAGCCAGGGCCTCCCATATCCTCAGCCTTTGCTCCAGAATTGAGCCACCTCTCTAGCCGTGGCAATAAAGGTCCTCCCACCATGATGCCCTCCCACCAGAGCTGACTGACCACCATGCCCCCTGTGGCTGCCTATTTGGCATCAGTAGATGTTCCTCTAATTAAAACTCCATTCACATAAGCCCAGCAACCACTACATATCAGAGATCATCGTGACTGTTTTGACTATGAGTCTTCATAAAGGAGAACTACATAACATTTGTTTGGAGTAGCAAAATATCAAGAGAAACCAAACATCCATGCATAGGGAATGAATAAGTTGTAGTACAGGCATGAATGCTGAACTGCTACAGAAAGAATAAGGATGCCTGGAGTTGGGCAAAGGTGCACCTAGTTGAGCACACACATTACCATGCATGAGGACCCAGGTTCAAGCCCCCAGTCCCCACCTGCAGGGGGAAACTTCATGAGTGGTGGAGCAATGCTACAGGAGTCACTCCTTCTCTCTTCCTTTCCCTCTGTATATCTCTTTCACCCTCTATCAGAAAAAAAACATATTTGGCCACCAGGAACAGTAAGGTCATGCAGGCCTTGAGTCCCAGCAATAACCCTGTTGGGGGGGGAGATGTTTTCCACTAACTACTATGGAAAGAGCTCGGTGCGGTATTAAGTGGCAAAGCAGTGCACAAACTATAGTGTGTTGCCGTCTGTGTGACAGTGAAGGGAGGGAAATAAGAGCATAGTTTGCTTACATTCCACCTCTTTTAAAAATATTGTATTATTTAGTTGATGTTAACGAAAGAGAGAAGAGAGACCGCCACTACTCAGCTCTAGCTTGTGATAGTGCTGAGGACCGAACCTGGGAACCCACATTTCACTTCTTTGTATCAGTGTCTACCAGCCTAAAGCCACTGGGCAAGGTCTCTCAGAAGATCTGTTTACAGTTGTTATTGTGGTTGAGGTGGTTGGATGAGGGGCTGGGAAGGTGAAGGGTGAAAAAGGAAAGTTTCCCTTGTCTATGTCTTCTGTTATTTCACATCCTTTTTGGAAGTGGGTGTCAGAACAGTTCAAATGATGGCACAATGGAATAGCTGTGGCTGTACCACTGGAAATAGTCTTGTCATTTTGTCCCCACATGGAGAATGCCCACTTTTTCTCCCTCTTCCATCAACCCCACAGCCAAGTCCTTGAAGGATGACAATTAACAGTGCTAATACTTGCCCTGATGTGAGAGGTCAGTGTCCCATCCACTTGCCACTTCCCACCTGAGTGTCAGTGTGAGATGACAGCTCTATCTATCTATCTATGTATCTATCATTTATCATCTATCTCCCCAGTAGACCCCTGCTCCCATCAGTGGATGAAAAGATGACTTTCAAGAAAATCCTCCCTTCTGCCCACCTTTGAGTCAAAGGTGGAAGAGGACTTGGACTCAGCTCTGTGGGTCTGCTTCCTGCCCCGTTCTTCTTCAGTGACAGAATCATTTGCATTTATATGATCTTATTTCATGGGCAGTCCTGATGATGATGGACACTCTGTGTGAGGAGAAGGGCTGTTAGCTCCTGTCAGCTATTTCCAATTAAGCAGCTCACTGGCCATGTCAATGCTTGGGGGCCTCATTACTCTCCACTTGACTCATGTCCTGGTCATCCCTCCTCACCAGTCATCATGAGAAAGTCTTAGCACAGGAGACTTCTGGAGAATCATGTTGCTCCATGCTGTCTAGAGTGACACTGATTTGGAAATGGGCTTGTTTCCTTGGGTTAAAAGATAAATAGAGATGGTCCCTTCACGGGGTCATTTGGGGCTTTGCTTTCCCAATGCTAGCAGGTAAATGACTTTCCATGCTCCCTGTGATGACACCTGCCAGGGAGTGACATAATGATGTCATTAGCAGGACATTTGTTGAGGATGAAAATGTCTGAGTGTGGCCCCAGCAGAAACCCTTGCTGGAAGGGCAAGGCAATGGTGCATTCAGTAAAGCACACACATTACTTAATGCACAAACTCTGGGTTCCACCCCCTTCCCACCCCCCTCCTGCAAGATGGCAGCTTCATGAGTAGTGAAGCAGTGCTACAGCTGTCTCTCACAATTTAAATTTTTTAAAAATGAACCCTAGGAAGGCTGGAGTCATGCAGGCATCAAAACCTGGTAGTAACTTTGCCGGCAAAAGAAAGAAAAAAAGGAAGGAAGAAGAAAGAAAGAGAGAGGGGGATGGAAGAAAGGAAGAAGAAGGAAGGAAGGAAGGAAGGAAGGAAGGAAGGAAGGAAGGAAGGGAGGGAGGGAGGAAGGAAAGGGAAAATTCTGGAGTGAAAGTAAGGGCATCGCTGCTGGAAGCTGTCTGGTGTTCCCCATACTGTTAACTGGAACAAGTTCTTCTCCTGGCCGGGCTGATCCAGGAACCCTGGCTCTCCCTCCCCCGTCCCCACCTCTCCCAGTAGGGCCTAGACCAAATGCCCCACTCAGAAGTGCTGCCAGCTGCCTTCTGCCTCCCACCATAATGAGAGCAGCTAATTGCATGATGTTTTATTAATCCTCTCACCATGAAAGATTCATGGGGAGCTCACACACATGTGGTGTTCTGTCTGCTTCTTCGTGGCTCTGGTTGGCAGTCTTTCCAGTTGCATAATAGAGGGTCTTCTGTTGAGGGACCAGGATGACAAGCTCAGTGCCACATCCTGTGGCTGGCATGTAGCTGACAGATCAAGGCAAAGGGAATGTCAGAATACCTCCCTCCACTGGGCACTCTGATCAGCAGTCCGGGTTCTAGAAGGGGAACTTTGCTACCTAGAGGATGTAAGGATATGTTGCAAGAGGAAAAGGGAGCAGGGCAAAGGGCCCTTTAAACTCCACCGGTAGAGTTCTAGACAAATATCCACATGGAAGAATCACAAGAAGCTTTGTGATTTCAGGTTGATGAGCATTTACTGAAGCAAAACAGGGATAGAAAAGAGAGAAAGTTACCACCCTGAACATGCCCAATCTCATCTGATCTGGGAAGAAAAGAGATAAAGATTCATACAAAGACACATGTAGACCCTGAAGAGTAAGAAGGAGGAGCCCCTAAATGGCCAGTCCTCCTACTGTTAGCATGGGTCTGCTGGGGCAAGTGTGTTGAGGCACAGAGGCATGTGCATGCTTGTTGGGAAATTGTGTAGATCTGGTTGAACATTGGCAGGGCCCACAAACCACTATATTTCCATACAAGTTTTATTTATAGATCCCTACCACGTTATCCCCTCAGGGTATTGATAATTCAGTTAAAACCATTACAACAGTTGCTAAGGACACTTCTACCTTCCTGGCATGCCTTTTGCCTCTCTCCACCCCATTTCCTAGCCAATCCTGTCCCAACTTGCCACTTCCAGAATTCTCCTATAAAAGTTGCTCCTGTTTGCGCTTCCCTCTCTCTTCCCCTCTCTTTCTCTTCCACATCCCAACCTGGAGAAGGGCTGGCGTGTATAGTGAGAGGTGGCCATTTTGATAGCTCCACGTGGCCTAAACCACTGTGCTCATACCCAACTCTGGGGCATCCACATGAATAAAGATTTGTGTTCCCACTCTGCCACGAGTTCCTGGTCTCTTCTCTCTCCTGCACATGCGACCCGACACATGCTGAGGCAGACCCTGAGGGGGAACACTCAGTCAGTGTCTCCTGGTGTGCACATCTGCATTTTATGGCCTTATCCAAGTGGAAGGTACTTACCAGCTTCCAGAGGTAGAGTGGGACAGCAAGGGTGAACTAATGGAATGGTGAAGGAAAGAAAGAAGAAAATCTTATTTATATAAGGAAGAGTTTATTGGAAGATTTTATGTATCAGGGGAGGGGAAAAGAGAGACCAATAACTAAAGGAACTAAGAGACCTGAGAAGGGGCACTGCAGGTTTAGATGAGGCCCAGAGCAGGAGGGGTTGTGTGGTTTGAGGTCAGACATGCTGTTTATCCTGGGAAGGTGGTGGTGGGTTTAGGAGATGGGCAGATCCTGTCCTGACACAGTGTAGCCTTGAGCTGGGAGTATGAATCAACCTACTAATGTCCATGTCCAAAGGGGAAGCAATCATAGAAGCCAAAACTCCCACCTTCTACACCACATAAAAAAAAAAAAAAAGGTTCATACTCCCAGAGGGGGAGAAATGTTAGGGGAAGATGACCAGAGGGCTCTTAACTCCAATTCCATCAGAACCCAGAGAGAAAAGAGGGAAAAAGGAAATTCATTCAGAAGTCGCAATAGGTGTGTGTGTGACATAGAAAAAAAGAGAAGGTAGGACCATAGAAAAGAATGGGCATCTAGTCAGGGAGTCCTGAGATTCCCAAACAGACAAGATGGGCCTAGACCTCAAATAAATCCCTCTCTCCATTGTTACTGGTCATCTCTATCAGAAACAACACAATAGACCCCTCTGTGGGCCCCCATAGGACCTTGCCCTCAACATGGATCAACAATGGTAGAGAATGTTCCATCCTCCAGAAGGAGGATGGACAACATACTTTATGCTACACCTGAAGAAGATGGGTTCTGAAATTGGGGCAGCTTGGAATGTTCCTACCCATGACCACAGATGTGAGCTAAGGTCTACAGGGATGCAGAGGTCACATAGGCTCCTAAGCTGAATATGGATGGACTCCAGATCAGATCAAATCGATGGGGTTAACAGTCAACAATATTCATACACCTTTTCCGTATTTGGGAGCAACTCTCTTCCCTGAACCAGCTTTCTGGTCCTTTTTCCAGCCATGACATCATCTCCCCAGACAATAATTTGTGTCCACCTGCATATCAGATGTCAGGTCTAGGAAAAAAAGGAGAAAAAGAAAAAAAACACTAGCAGTCATGAGCCCTTTGGAATATAACTAAAATAGGCTTACTGACTATCTAAAAAATGGAGACCCCCTAACTCAACTCATCATCTGAACTATTCCAGCCTTTAGGTTCATGATTAGTCAACAACTTGTTTGGCTTTATATGTTAACTCTTCTTTCAGCGACCAGGTTCCAGATGCTACCATGATGTCAACCAGACTTCCCTGGACAGACAACCCCACCAATGTGTCCTGGAGCCCTGCTTCTCCAGAGCCCCGCTCCAACAGTTCTTCTAGCGTTTGCCGCCCCAACAGTGAAAGAGAGAAACAGGCTGAGAGTATGGATCAATCTGTCAACGCCCATCTTCAGTGGGGAAGCAATTACAGAAGCCACACCTACCTTCTGCACCCCATAATGACCCTTGGTCCATACTCCCAGAATCTAAAGAACAGAAAAACTATTAGGGGAGGGGATGGGATACGGAGTTCTGGTAGTGGGAATTGTGTGGAGTTGTACCCCTCTTATCCTATGGTTTTTGTCAGTGTTTCCTTTTTCTAAATAAAAATTATAAAAAATAATAAAAAAAGAAAATAATGGACATATATATATATATATATGTCCGTTATTTTATACATTATATATGTAGTTATAGAAATAATAGTCGTGGTCTAGGAGGTGGCACAGTGGATAAAGCATCAGACTCTCAAGCATGAGATCCTGAGTTCAGTCTCTGGCAGCACATGTACCAGAGTTCTTTCTTTCTCTTTCCTCCTATGTTTCTCATTAATAAATAAATAAAATCTTTAAAAAAAAAAAAAAAAAAAAGAATAGTCAACTTATATCTGTGACCTTGGGAGATCTACTACGGTTTCCAATGAAAGGAATGGTGACACAGAGCTCTCTGGTAGTGGGTATGGTATGGAATTATACCCCTGTTGCCTCATAATTTTGTAAATCAATATTAAATTACTAATAAAAAAAAGTAGTTTTGAGTAAATGACAACTTTGAGGCCCTGAAAGGCAGCGCTGTTTAAGGCAGAGATAACCCTGGAACAGTAAAAATAAAGAAATGGGGGCAGGTGGTGATGCACCTGGTTAAGTGCTCACATTACAGTGTGCAAGGATGCAGGTTCAAGTCCCTGGTCTCCACTCACAGGAGGAAACTTTCACAAGTGTGAAGCAGTGCTAAGGTCTCTCTCTCTCCCTCTCTCTCTTTCTCTCTCTCTCTCTCTCTCTCTCTCTATCTCTATCTCCCCTGCCCCTCTCAATTCTCTGTCTCTATCCAATAATAAATAAATAAAAATATTTTTTAAATAAATAAGAAAATAAAGAAATTTAGACCAAAAAAAAAAGGATAGGGAACAGAAACTCACAATCCCTGTCCATTTCCTGCTCACCTTGCTCCTTCAAAATAAGAGAATAGTTAAGACCTGCTTTTTAACCAGACTTTGTTTCCTGTGGATATTTCTGACTCCTTCTGTGTAGGAGACACTTGGGAAAATATTTAGAATTGAATGACTTTCATAATGATCACCCCACTCCAGGTCCTAGCCTAATGGGAAGGCAGTGGTGGTTAACTACAAAAACATGGCTATCTGCCTAACCCTTCTGCCCTCAGCCCAGGACAGACACAGTCCAAACAGACAAAGGGTGGATATTGTTTTCTTGCTCTAATGGAGAACAGATGGGTCTTATTGCCCTCCTGTGGGTATCTACACATCCAAAGGATAAAGCAGGGTCTGCCAGGGATGGAGGGGAAGACAGGTGTTCTTGCAACAACACTTTTCTCTGCTGCAGGACTCTGGAAACTGGGGACCTCACTGGCAAGGCCACCATGCTTGCCAGCCGTTTGGAAACTGCTTTCTCAAACACTGACCTTTCACTGGTGTTAGAGCACTGAATCACATTGTCTCAGCTCAGGCCTTGCTCCAGACTCTTCTCAAACCTCCCTACCCCCCTCAGGTGTCTCCAGCATACACAGGAAAAGCCTCCTAGTCCCCAGGGAGAGTCCACCGTGTTTGATCTCTTTATTCCCAGCTGCCCATAGAGCACAGACATCCTACGTGCTGCATTGGCAGTTTTATCTAAGGTCATTTTCTGTTTGATTTGAGAAAGACTACTAGCTAATACACCTTAAAACAAGACTAAGAGTGCCCCCCAACAACTCCTTCCTGAAGCTTCTCCAAGGAGGCATGGTTTTCTTTTAAAATAACAATAATAACAATAATAATACACACATGTGTGCCTGCATCTTCAGCAGCATCTGCATATGTGCATGCTTCTGTAGACACTATTTGTCCTTGCTTCTCTTCCCCACCAGATGGTAGACCCTCGAGGCAGGTCCATTTCTTCTGGTTTCCCCATTGTAATGCAGCACAGGCCACAGCACTCCACTCTCTGCAGGAGAGAGGCTCAGCCAGTGCTGGCTGAGTGAATGCATATATTTGTGGTACAAATCATCTCTTCCCACTTTGGGCAAATCTCTTGTCAGATTGAGACTTGGCTTCTTGATCTATTACGATGGAGATTAAATCACTTCAGATGGTTGTCAAGAAGCTCACTCCTATCTCTGAAAATGCCTAGCACATGATTCAGCACCAACTAGTCTTCAAAAATATATAATTTATTAATACATATCTAATGATAGTGAAATGGCATTCATTGTAAACCTTACATAGACTTCATTAAAAATCATGGCAGTCCTATACACTACTCTTACTCAATTGGTACAATTGGCATGCCAGCCGGTATTATAATAATCCTGACATATTTCACTGTCTTGGGCACTAACATTGTCATAGACCCCAGGGACAAAAAAGTGGGAGAGTTAAAGAGATGGGGGGACAGCGTCTGTCCCCCATTCCAAAAGTTATGTTATAGGGAAAGAGGGGGAACAGGAAGACTGACACTTGCTTCCCCCATTCTGAAGGTTCCTCACGCCAGTCTCAACAATGAATTGAAAAGAGAGCATGATTATTCAGGTAAATTAAGCTTTTATTAGAAAACATACTAAGGCATGAAAAAGAGGGGGAGGGACTCACTTTCTCGTTGGTCACATGGTAGTCCCGTCCCGGAAAAAACAGAGAAAGAACCACCCAGAAGTTCACAGCTTTTAAAGCCAAAGGCTCCACCTACACCTGTAACCACTCCTCCCTCAACTGGAGGACATTGAAGTAAAGAGACTTCCCAACTGGTGGAAGAAGGAGGGGGAGGAGAATAGAGGGGAGGGTAGAATAGAGGGGGAATAGGAGGGGGAGGTTCCTTTTGTCATTCAAAAGGAACCACTTGTTTTGCAAAAGAAGTGAGAACAGATTAACACCTGGCTGTTGAAGAAGCGCTCCCACCCCACCCCACCCACCACCCACCCCTGGCAATTGAACCCATAAGTGGTATGTTGGGAACATGCTTTTTTGTTGTTGTTGTTGTTTTTATAGTGAGTAAAAGGAATTAAGGAACAAGAACATAATTAGCATACAGCTGACATCAGCCTGATGTCAGGAGCATACAACAACTCATACAATAGACATACAAAAACTCAGAAGGGATTGTGGGTACAGGAATTTACTTAAAGGAGTCTTTGGCAGAAGTCACTTCTCTCCCCCACCTCCCACCCCGCGTGCCCTACATCTGCTTGGCTGGTCATCTCCCAGGACCCTCGATGCTGCTTCCCCCAGGACCCATTTGTGTTATAGCTGAACATAATACTTTCAGGCCACCTGCATGCTAACTGTGGGGTTCAGGCAAAAATTAGTAAAGTCATGGGCCCCTTGGAATATAGCTAAAATAGACTTCCTAGCTGCTGCCCACACAAAGACCCCCAATTTCTTCTATTCTATTCTTACTCTTAGGTTCCTGTTTATTAAACAGTTTGTCCTGCTTTATATCTTACTGCCATCCAGTCACCAAGTTGCTGACACTACTATGATGCTATCCTTACTTCCCTGGGCAGACGACCTCACCAGTGTATCCAAAAGTCTCACCTCCAAAGAACCTTACCCTGATGATAGATAGGTAGATAGGTAGATATAGACATAGACGTAGATGTAGATATAGATATAAACAGGCAGAGGGTATGGATTGGCTTGCCAATGCCCATGTTCAGCAGAGAAGCAGTTACAGAAACCAGACCTTCCACCTTCTGCACCCATAAAGATCTTTGGTCCAACCTCTCAGAGGTATTAAAAAAACATATATATATATATGGAAGCTTCCAGTGGAGGGGATGGGACACAGAACTCTAGTGGTGGGAACTGTATGGAATTGTACCCCTATATCTTACAATCTTGTTAATCATTACTATATCAATAATTTTTTTAAAAAATGGACTCACCTGCCCTGGAAGCCTTCTGCACATCAGTGAGTCACATCCCTCTACCAACATTACTGCTGATATGTATGATGTGGTGGTGTGAACTCCCCCCAGTAAGATTATATTGTAATTATATTACAACTGGCTTGAGTTGCTGAATGTTGAGTTGTAGCTGCGTATCATGGGGATAAGTACTCTGTGGAGAGCAAGTCTGATATTCCAATAGTCCGCCAATGTCACCCCCTCTCCTTCGCCTTCCCTGTTCTTAGGGATGACCCCATTCTTAAAGACCATTGGGGTGTGTGTGTGTGTGTGTGTGTGTGTGTGTGTGTGTGTGTGTGTTATTCCCTCCCACCACACTGTGTGTTATTTTGGTGCTTATGCCAAGGTATGAATTATATAATCTGAATTACATTCAGTAATTCTTCACTAGAATACTTACCCTATCCTCCGCATCAAGTTCTTTTTTTTTTTTTTAAGATTTCATTATTTTGTAATTTAGAGAGAAAAAACAGAGAGAGGGAAAGAAAAACAGAGCATCACTCTGATATATGTAATGCCAGGGCTCAAACTCATGGCTTTATGCTTAAGAGTTCAATGCATCATCCACTATGCCACCTCAGGCCACTATACTTAGCTATTTATGATTATGACCTTTCTGAGTTCATTGCTTTATTCTGCAGTTTCCACACTTGAATGCATGCATGGATGGATGGATGGATGGATGGATGGATGGATGGATGGATGGATGGATGGAGCACTAGTGATTTATGCCTTTTCTCTGCACCCCACAAGCTTTTTGGGTTGAGAAATATGCTTAATCACTTTGCCCATGACCTTTGTAATCTGGATTCTGAAGTTGAACCCAGAAACAGATAATTATAAATGAAACAGCACTAGGGAATTTTATTTTCTTCCTCCTCCACTTCCTCCTTGTCCTCTTCCTCCTCCTCCTCCTTCTTTTCCACCAGAGCACTGCTCAACTCTAGTTTATAGTGGTGATGAGAACTGAACCTGGGGTCTCTCCCCCTCTTTATGTTCCCCCCTCATTTTCTATCTCTTGCCAATAAGTAAAATATATTTTTTTTTAAAGTAAAGGGTGATGTGGTGGTTGAATGTCATCACCCCCTTTTCCTTAGCTCCCCCCTCCCAAGAAGTTGCCCAAGGACTGAACAAACTGAGCACCCAGGAAGTGCTTCCTGAAAATAGTCTTGCTTTTAAATTATTTTAGAATAAAACCAAGGAGCTGTAGAAAGGGTTCCCCTGTGGGAAGAGAAGAAATGGCATCTCCAAGATGTCTTTAAGATGCTGCCAGCTGCCCTGGCCCTGCCTCAGGAGCACAGGGCTCGTTCCAGGAGGGAACCCGTAATGGATGGAAGGTGCGTTTCTGCTGAGTTAGGGGTTATCATGTTCCTGCATCCAGGCGCCAGATTGATGGGCTGTGCCACCATGATTTATAATACACTCATTTCACTGCAGTGTGAAGCACAATTAATCTTAGAATCTTGCAGCTTGCACTTAACTGGGGAACTTTCCCTGTGTACTGGGTCTGCATAGCAAGCACCTGCCCCTCCCCAAAGGCTGGCTGAGGACACAGGTATTCTCCTCCCTGAGCCAGAGAACTTTGAGGCCAATTTATTCTTCTGGACGTCCATGCTGTTTGCAGAGAAAAGACACCTTACAGGGGTGGCCTTTCAAGTTACAGCTGCAATGTTCAACCACAGTAGCATAATTAAAGGTAGATAAAAAATTAGACCACAGAAATACCTGATGAGTCAGAAGTGCATCTATTCTTTTCTCTGTCTGCCTGTCTGTCTATCTATCTATCTATCTATCTATCTATCTATCTATCTATCTATCTTGTCCACCAGGTTTATCTCTAGGGCTCGGTACCTGCATGAGGAATCTACTGTTCTCAGCAACCTTTTTTTTTTTTTTTTACTGTCTTCCTTCATTATTTTATCCTCTTTAATAGAGTCAGAGAGAAATTAAGAGGGGGAGAGAGAAGGAGAGACACTTGCAGCACTGCTTTACCACTTGTGAAGCTTGACCCCTGCAGGTGGGAAACAGGGACTTGAATCCAGGTCCTTGTGCAGGGTAATATGTTTGCCCTACCCAGTGAGCCATCTTCCTACCACCTGTACCCTCCCCCCCCCCCCAGATTTCTATAAGTCTGGAATATCCCTTATAGCTTTATAATTATGTCAGTGAGTTGAAGGTATTCTTAGGACTCAAACATCAGTCCATCATTTTGCAACAAAACAGCAAATAACTCTTGAGCTCATCATAGTGGCTTCTGAAATTATCAAAGGTGCACATACCAGCTTATTTGTTCATTGCTCGAATCAAATCACATAAGTGGGGGAGGGAGAGTTGAAAAATAAAAATCCACAAAGTTCATTTGCAGTAGGACTTAGAACCAAATGCAATCTGTGTAGTCCCAAATATGCTTAAGGGCTGGTGAGCACAGCTGAAATCAGACAGCAGTCACCTGGGAGGACGAAGCTAAAGAAGAGAATTGAGTTGTGAGAGGACTCACTGGCAGCAGGCTTCAAAAGTGACAGCAGAAATGGAACTTGGGGAAAGCAAGCAGCTCACCATGAAGTACACAGACTCCAAGCAGCTGAGGGAGGTGGAAATCACAGTAGGACCACCACCCCTCCCCCACACACACACACAAAACCCACCCCCTGAGTCCAGAGAAGCAGAGGCAGGAAGGCCACACAAATACAATGAACTAGGTTTCTTTTACGGGGAAGAGCAAAAAAAAAGAGGCAGCTTTGAGTTGGGTAGCACTGCAGCACTGCATCAGGTGTGTTATACAAATATCTAAAGCTGAAGGAGCTGGGGGTGGCACACCTGGTTGAGTGCATACATTACAATGCACAAGGACTGGGGTTCAAGAACCCAGTTCTGACCTCTGGGGGGCTTGGGGGAGGTTTTACAAGTGGTGATAGTGTGCTGCAGGTGTCTATTTCCCTCTCTCCCTCTTAATCTCTTTCTCTCTTAATTTCTCCCTGTCTCTATGCAAAATAAATTAGAGGGAGAGAGAACACAAATATTTATAATGAAAATATAACCTTTGGTGAGGATTGATTTTTTTTCAATAAACTGGCATAGCCTGGGTACAAAGTTTCTATAAAGTGTGGCCTGGGAGGTGGCACAATGGATAAAGCACTAGACTCTCAAGCATGAGATCCCAAATTAGATCCTTGGCATTGCACATGTTGGAATGATACTCTGGTTCTCTCTTTCTTTCACCTTTTCTCATTAATAAATAAATTAATTTTAAGGATTTTACTTATTTATTGGGTATAGAGAGAGATAAAGCAACAGGCAAGGGAGAGACAGAGAAGGATAGAGAAAGAGAGACACCTGAAACATTGCTTCACTACTCATGAAGCTTCCCTACACACATGGGGACTGGAGATTTGAACCTGGTCCTTGTGTGAGCTCAACCAAATACACCACTGTCCAGCCTCTAATAAATAAGGTAAATCTTAAAGCTTCTCAAAGACATAAAATTGAAGGTCATAAAGTGCATCAAGTCAACAATATTTATCAAAGAAAGAAAAACCTTACTATGAAGCAAACAAATATACATATTTCATTGTGATTATTTTTTTAAAAATTAATACAGCAAACAGTCATCTAAAAGAACTCTACAAAATCAAAAGGTTGTATTTCACGGAAACTGGGGCATGAACATAGGAAAGAAAACATTCTAGACAGCAAAATACTATCATAAAAATGAAGGCAAGGGTTAGTGAAATAGTGTACCCCTTTGACTTGTGTGGTAGTACTGGACCATAAGGTAATGCCATTCTTATTTGTTTAGGACTCTTCAAACAGTCTTCCAATGGAGCTGTACCAGTCTGCGTGCCCACCAGTGGTGCAGCAAAGTTCAGGGGCCATTTTTGAGGCCTCTGCAAAAGGCCCACCCTCAATCAACCAAGAGATCATGGCAGAAACCACAACAGTGATCTGTATGAGCTCTGAGACTCCACCTGTAGCATGAAACTGAACAGAACTAGGGGACTGAGGTATCAGATGCCCTGACAGTATGTGAATGCCATGGCTAATGACAAATAGAAAGAGGAAAAGGCAGAGGAGATGAAAAGTGAAATAGGCCTATAGATGATTACATTTGTAATAGAGCAAGATCAAAGAACATGATTCAAAACTGACAAACCAAGTAAGGTATAACTGCAAACTCCTTTCATAAACAACAGTAAACATCAGAACAGCTAAAACGGGGTGGCAGGAGGGAGGATTTAGGGTAGAAAAATGAAATGTATTAATTGTGTCATTTTCATACAGGAGAACTAATTCTCTAGAGAAATAAAGTGCTAATAACAATTTATAAAACTATAATTATAAAAAGTAAAAAAAGGAAAAATTACAATCCTTCAGAATATTAGAATTCAATCTTTTAAAAGGCAAAGAAAATGCATTAGGAAAAAAAAAAGGGGGGTCAGATGTTGGAGCACCTAGTTGAACACACGTTACAATGCACAAGGAACCAGGTTCAAACCCCCAGTCCCCACCTGGAGTGGATAAGCTTTGCAAGTGGTGAAGCAATGTTGCAAATGAAATGTTGGGGGGTCCTCCACTTTGTAGATAGCTAGTAGGCTAGACTCAAAGTGAAAGAATGGAAAACTATCATAAAAGCCAACAGCCCACTTTTTCCCACTCTATCTCCCCTTTTCCTCTCGATTTCTGGTTGTCTCTAATAAACAAATAAAGACAATAATAAAATAAATAAATAAATCTGGGGCTGGGGAGACAACATAATAGTTATGCAAAAGACTTTTTAATTGTTTATTTATAAAAAGGAAACATTGACAAAACCATAGGATAAAAGGGGTACAGCTTCACAAAATTCCCACCACCAGGCCTCTGTATCTCATCCCCTCCACTGATAGCTTTCCTATTCTTTAACCCTCTGGGAGTATGGACCCAGAGTCATTGTGGGATGCAGAAGGTTGAAGGTCTGGCTTCTGTAATTGCTTCTCCGCTCAACATGGGTGTTCACAGGTCAATCCATACTCCCAGCCTGCCTCTCTCTTTCCCTAGTGGGGAAGGGCTATGGGGAATCAGAGCTCCAAGGCACATTGGTGGGTTGTCTGACCAGGGAAGTCTGGTCGCATCCTGCTAGCATCGGGAACCTGGTGGCTGAAAAGACAGTTAATATACAAAGCCAAACAAATTGTTGAACAGTCATGGACCTAAAGGCTGGAATAGTGCAGATGAAGTGTTGGGGGGTCCTCCACTTTGTAGATAGCTAGTAGGCTAGAAATCTGGACAAACACAGATTCAAAGTGAAAGGATGGAAACTATCATATAAGCCAACAGCCCACAAAAAGGGACAGGAACAGCTATTCTCTTATCTGACGTGATAGACTTTAAAATAAATAAAATTTAAAAATATAGGGATGGACACTACTTTATGCTCATAGGATCAGTCAATCAAGAGGACTTAACAATTATTAACATCTATGTACCCAGTGAGAAGCCATCTAAATACATCAAACATCTACTGAAAGAGCTACAGCAATATATTAATAGCAACACAGTCATAATAGGGGACTTCAACACCCCACTCTCTCAACTTGACAGATCATCCAGACAGAAAATCAATAAAGACATGAGGGAGCTAAATGAGGAGACAGATAAACTAGAACTATTGGACATTTTCAGAGTCATTCATCCGAAGAAACTGGAATACACATTTTACTCAAGTTGACATAAGTCATTCTTAAGGATAGACCATATGTTAGGCCACAAAGACAGCATCAGCAAATTCAAGAGCATTGAAATCATCCCAAGCATCTTCTCAGACCACAGTGGACTTGACAACTAACACTTGACAATCAACAAAAGATTAGTAATAGTCCCAAAATGTGGAAGCTCAACAGTACACTCCTTAACAACTACTGGGTCAAAGAGGAAATAAAGGAAGAAATCAAAATGTTTCGAGAGTTCAATGAAAATGAAGATACAAGCTATCAAAATTTTTGGGACACAGCTAAGGCAGTACTGAGAGGGAAGTTCATAACCATACAAGCACACATTAGGAAACAAGAAGAAGCACAAATAAATAGCCTTATTTCACATCTTAAAGACCTAGAAGAACAAAGGAACCCTAAAGCAACCAGAAGGACAGAAGTAACTATAGTTAGGACAGAAATCAATAATATTGAAAATAAGAAAACCATACAAAAGATCAATGAAAGTAAATGTTGGTTCTTCAAAAGAGTGAACAAAATCCACAAATCTTTATCCAGTAAATAAAAAACCAACCAATAAATAAAAAAAATGAAAATATGCTCAGAATCACTAGCCATTAGGGAAACTTAATTCTGCCACTTCATACCCACTCCACGGTTAATATCAAAAAGACAGATAAGTACTGGGTGATGAGTCGCCCAATAGAACACACAGGTTACCATGCAGGAGGACCTGGGCTCCAGATCACTACCCCCACCTGCAAGTTTGCTAGAAGTTTTCTTGGTTTGCATGAGCCTGAATCTCACTGACTCCTACAGGGTCTGAGATAACTCCTGAATCTATCTAACTGCTCACTCACCAGCTTTTGAATTAAACAGCAACCTCCAAAGCCCAAGATATCAGTCACTAGAGAGACCTCCAGCTTATGTTAGAGGAAAGTAACCAAGATATCCGTCATCTGTTCATCATGGTGGCTATAGGTGGTGCCAGGCTAAGTGGTACCTGCCGTGGAAGGATCATGCTCACCTCGCATGTCCTCCTCATTCATCTATTGATTTGCTTATTATTATTACCATTATAAAATAATTATATTTATTTATTGCTGAGAGAAAGAGAACTAGAGTATCACCTTGGCACATGTGGTGCTGGGGATCTAACTTAAGAACTCATGATGGACAGGCTGGGAGTATGGATCGGGGAAGCGACTACAGAAGCCAGACCTTCCACCTTCTGCACCCCATAATGACCCTGGCTCTATACTCCCAGAGGGATAGAGAATAGGAAAGCTGGATTCGACTTCTGGAGGTGGAGCTACAAGCAGCAGATCGCTTCCTCTCCTCTCCTCTCCTCTCCTCTCCTCTCCTCTCCTCTCCTCTCCTCTCCTCTCCTCTCCTCTCCTCTCCTCTCCTGTATCAACTAGGAATACCAAAGGAGACCACCCAGGACCGAAACAAGACAGGACTAGAATGATCAAAGGAACCCAGTAAATCAACAGTGAGTACAAACACGTGTGGCTGGTGACAGAGAGGAGAGAGGAGCCTAAGGAGAGATTAAGTGACTGCTAACAATTCAGCAGTTTATCAGTTGAGACACCACCTCCAGTCTGCTCCACCAACAAGGGGACAACTTAAGGGAGGAGAGGACTCCCCAGTGACTCACCAAGTGCAAGTCTGAGTCTCCATTGCTACTACCCTCAGAATCTGGAGCAGCAACAGGAAGGGACACCAGGGGACAGAGATCTAACCAAGAATAGGAAAGCTATCAAGGGAGGAGATGGGATATGGAGTTCTGGTGGTGGGAATTGTGTGGAGTTGTACCCCTCTTATCCTATGGTCTTGTCAATATTTCCATTTTGTAAATGAAAATAAAAAAAGAAAAGAAAAAAGAAAACTCATGATTTAGAAGCCAATACTTTATCTCATGATAAAGTATCACCACTTTTTTTTCAAATATTTTACTTATTTATTAAATAGAGACAGAGAGATTGAGAGAAAAGGGGGAGGTAGAGGAGAGAGAAAGAGAGATTCCTGCAGTACTGCTACATGAAATTTCCAACCTGCAGGTGGGGACCAGCAGATTAAACTTGGGTCCTTTTGCATTGTAGCATGCTCTATGGGGTGTACTACCCTCAGCCCCCATTTTCTATGAGAGAAATGAGAACAATACTTTAATATTTGTGGTATTGGGGATCAAACCTGTGATCTCAGGATTGCAAAGCATGAACTCTACCCACTTAACCACCTCCACACCCACATAATTTTATTTTTTGCACCAAGATTATCACTAGGACTCAGTGCCTGCACAACTCCACTAATTCCTACAGTCGTTTTTCTCTCTTCTTCTTCTTCTTCTTCTTTTCTTTCTTATTTATGGTAAAGACAGAAATAAAGGGGGAGAGAGGTAGGCACAGAGAGAGGGAGAGAGGAGAAGCACCTGCAGCATTGCTCCACCACTGGTGAAGCTTACCTTCTGCAGGTGAAGCCCAGGGCGTGAACTCATGTCTTTGTGCATGACAGTCCCTCACACATGTGATTTCTTTTAAGCAGCTGCACAGTCAGATCTATCCAGTCAAGGTGTTGGTGATTTCTTTGCTTCTGTTTCTATCTTACCCCCGAGTGTGGCAGAAGGAATGGCACAACACCTTTAGCCCACCTGCATGTTAACTGTTGGGCTCAGGCAAAAATTAGTAAAGTCATGGACCCCTTGGAATATACCTAAAATACACCTACCAGCTTTTTCCAAAATGGAGACTCCAAATCTCATCTGCTCTATTCTTACCTTTAGGTTCCTGTTAATTAAATAATTTGTTCTGCTTTATAGCTTAATGTTTTCTGGCCACCAAGTTGCAGATGCTACCATGACACCATCCTTACTTCCCTGGGCAGATGACCCCACCAATATGTCCTGGAATCTCACCTCTGCAGAGCCCTACCCCACTAGGGAAAGATAGAAAATAGGCTGGGAGTATGGACCTGCCAACGCCCATATCTAATGGAGAAGCAGTTACAGAAGTCAGACCTTCCACCTTCTGTACCCCATAATGATCCTGGGTCCATACTCCAGAGGGATAAAGAATAGGAAAGCTTCCAGTGAAGGGGATGGGATACAGAACTCTGCTGGTGGGAACTGTACCCCTCCTATCCTAAGATCTTGTCAGTCATTATTAAATCAAATAAAAAAATTTAAATAATTTTGGTCCAAATGGGGGGGGGATATAAGAGGAAGATGAGCAGAGGACTCTGAATTCCAACTCTATCAGGACCCAGAGAGAGAAGAGGAAAAAGAGAGGGATATTTGGATGTAGTAATAGGTGTATATGTGTCTTGGAATGGAAGAGAAGACAAGAACATAGAAAAAAATGGGCAAATACATACAAATATAGAGTTGTAGAAATAATAGTCAACCCGTATCTGCATCCTTGGGAGAACTGCTATAGCTTCCAATAGAGAGAATGAAGATGCAGAACTCTGGTGTTGGGAATGGTGTGGCGTTGTACCCGTTGTCTTATAAATCAATATTAAATCACTAATAAAAATTATCTCTGTAGGAGAACTCAAAAAAGAAGAAGAAAGAGGAGGAGAAGGAGCAGGAATGTCACAGGATGTCCACTTTGGGCTCTGCCGTGGCTGTGGGGCCTCAGGTATAAGTTTCCTGTGCTGAACTTCTCATTCGCTTGTCTGGTTCCTCAGATGGGCTAACTTCTGTATCTTCACTGTGAAATGGTGTAAGATGGCAAACTGCAGCCACCTCTTGGGGAGATGACAGGAGGTGATATGTTAACACATTATGGGGGGCGGGCAGGGGAGAAGGATAACAGTTATGCAAAAAGATGTTCATGCGGGAGTCCAGCGGTAGCGCGGAGGGTTAAGCGCAAGTGGCGCAAAGCGCAAGTGGCGCAAAGCGCAAGTGGCGCAAAGCGCAAGGATCCCAGTTCAAGCCCCTGGCTCCCCACCTGCAGGGGAGTTGCTTCACAGGTGGTGAAGCAGGTCTTCACAGGTGTCTATCTTTCTCTCCCCCTCTCTGTCTTCCCCTCCTCTCTCCATTTCTCTCTGTCCTATCCAACAACGACGACGACATCAACAACAATAACTACAACAACAATAAAAACAAGGACAACAAAAAGGAAATATTTTTTAAAAATCTAAAAAAAAAAAAAGATTTTCTTGCCTGAGGTGCTGAGGTTCCATGTTTAATCTCCTGTACCATCATAAGCCAGAGCTAAGTATGTCTCTGGTGTCTGGTGTCTCTCTCTGTATCTCTCTCAAGCATTCAAATACAACAAATAGTACATATACTTACAGCTAATAAAAAAGACCTTACAAGACACTACATACTTGAGAACATCATTATAGCCCCACAGCTAATGAGGAAAGAAAATTTTCATTGGCAACAGAAACATAATAAAAACCACATATCCATTTTTAATTTGTAATAGTCATTTATTTATTTTATAATTGGGGGGTGGAGCACAGTTCAGCTCTGGCCTACACTGATCTGGTTATCAAATCCAGGACTTTGGGTACTCAAATCCTATGCTCAGCATTGGGCTCTCTCCCCAGCCCTAGATTTGATTTGTTTAGTAATCCAGTTTAACATTTTAGGTAAAAATTATCAATTCTGATACATTGGTCTAACCTGATATATCCAAAATGCTATCATTTTAGCATGAAATCAACTAAAAACCTAACAAGACATTTTATATTCTCTTTTCATTCTTTTTAAAGTATGTATTTATTAATGAGGGGGTAGGGAGAGAGAGAGAATGAGAACCAGAGCATCACTCTGGTACACGTGATACCAGGGATCAAACTCGAGACTTTATGGTGGAGAGTCCAACACTTTATCCACTACCACCACCCAGGCCGCCCTTTTTCATTATTTCAGACGAGTTCTTAGAAATTCGGTTGTATTGTACACTGACCACACATTCAACTCAGACTGGACACATTTCAGGTTCTGAGTGGCTCCACATGGTCAGCAGGTGTCACATTGAACAGTACAGTTCTCAGCTGAGTTGGATTTTATTCCATGAATAAGGAAGAGCTTTTTTTTTTTTTCCCAGGGCAAGTGGGATGCTCAGAACTGCAGTTTCAGGATCGTCAATCTGGTTGAGGGCTGGAGGCATAACTGTTCTACCCCAGTGGTCCAAGCAATGGAGCAAGAGACAGCCTCTCTGTTTTCTCTCTCCTTGGCACCTGTGCAGAACCCAACTGAGTCCTTGGTAAATGGAACAGAGGAGAGAGGCGCCATCAGTCAACAGACACCAGGATGGGGGTAGTCATTTGGATCTGCAGAGCAAGTTGAAGAACAAAGTCAAGTTCAGAGCCTAGGGTCAAGATATAAGGCTGGGATGCTTAGAGAAAGAAAGAGGCAAGAGGAAAGTGTGTGTGTGTGTGTGTGTGTGTGTGTGTGTGTGTGTGTGTGTGTGTGTGTGTTTGAAAGAAATTTACTTTCTTTTTCTTTTGCCTCCAGGGTTATCTCTGGGGCTCAGTGACTGCACTATGAATTCACTGCTCCTGGAAGCCATTTTTTTCCCATTTTGTTGCCCTTATTATTATTGATGTTGTTGTTGTTGTAGAATAGGACAGAGAGAAATCAAGAGAGGGGTAAGACAGAGAAGGGGAGAGAAAGATCGACACCAGCAGACCTGCTTCACTGCTTGTGAAGTGACACCCTGCAGGTAGGGAGCCAGGGGCTCAAACTAGGATCATTACACTGGTCCTTGCGCTTCACAACATGTGCGCTTAACCCACTGCACTACTGCCCAGCTCCCTGAAAGAAATATACTTTCTAATGAGAAAGAAAGAAAGAACCTGATATGTGTAAAGACAGAGAATAGAACTCAGCACCTCAGGCCTTTAATTCTGATGCTTTAGCATCAGTCCACCCCCTGGGCTACAGGACTCCTCTTTAAACCTGGCACTGGTTGATGTGACAGCAGGCTGCTGAGAGCAACTGACCCAATTGCAAATCTACAGAGCTGGAACTAGAAGAGGCAAGTCACTTGGCCAGCAGTAGCCAGACTACTGACAAGCCCCACCCCCACCCGGACACTTCTGAGCCACCAGAGGGAAGGTGACAGAGTGAAGAAGTGAGGTCACAGTGAAGGCTTAGACATGTTGAACAAGAAGGGAAGACAACTCAAGTGCAAGAGTTTCAGATGCTTGGAGTGGCTGGTAAAAGCACAGCTGGAGAGAGGAAAGATTTGGAGAAGTCTCCTAGAACCAGGCTGGAGAGAGGCAGGGCACCATCCTCACCAGAGCCCTGCTCAAACCATTTACTTTTCATTATCCACTGGCACTATGGGAGAGCTGGGATGAGACTGCTCAGCCATGGCAGCTGTTTCCACTTTAAAAATCTTCAGATCAAAGCCTGCAGCAGACAAGCCCTTGACCTGACACTGGGGGATGAGAAGAAATTCTCCAGCAGCTCAAAGTGGGTGGGGAGATAATGAAAATAAAAGTTTTCATCAAGTCATCTGTCAATGAGCATTGATGCTGCTTCCACTTCTTAACTACTGTGAATAATGTAGCTGTGAACATATGGGGTGTATGGGTCCTTTGGATAAATGCCTAAGAGTGGCATTGCTGGATCATAAGGTAGTTTAATTTTTATTTGTTTAAGGACTCTAATACAGTCTTCCAAAGAGGCTGCACCAGTTTGCTTCCCCCGAGCAGTGTAGCAGAGTTCCTTCTTCTCCATAACCTCACCAACACCTGTCATTTCCTGTTCTGTTGCTGTAAGACATTCTCACAGCAAAATAAGTAAAGAGGTGAAAGAAAACTGCTGGATGGTTTAATTCACATGTTGAATCTAAAGGATGGAAACACAGGAACTCGCAACAAATAAATAAAATACCCAGAAGTAAACAAACTGTCTTTAGGACTTTGTGAGAATTATAGTGGTTATCACTGGGAAGAGTGGGGCACAGAACTTGGTGGTTGTGTGGTATGAAACTATACCTTGTAATCATTCTATCCTGTAAACCACTATTAATCACAAATTTTAAAAATGCCATGAAAAAAAAAAGAATGAAACAAAGGAAATAAAGGGTTTTGATGCTCCTTGCAGAAGAAGCTGGCTCCTCAGTATTAGAGATTTCCACCATCAGTGTGTCAAGAACAGGGGTGTCAGAGGTAATGAGCTAATGCTGCATGTCACCCTCAAGTGCCCTGTGAGCTTCTCATGACAGGAATCAGGGCCTTTGGACCCAAAATAACAATGCCCTAAGTTACTCAGCTGGCCAGCCACTCGTGCTAATTCCAGTAATCATCCTTGGGGAAGAACACACACCTGTGATGACAGGACTTTAAAAATGCCAGTTTCAGTGGTGATCACAAGGCTGGACCTCAAAGAACTCTGATGGGCTCTCTCCTTCGAGCCCTGCAAGCAGTATTTAATTAAATAAGCCAACTGAATACCTTGAACCAGATTTGACACGTAAGAAAGCTGAGGCTTAGAGAAATTGAGTGATATGATCAAGGGCTATATTTACCTTTGCAAGTGAAAAAAAAATCAAAGAAAAAAATAAAAAGGAGGTGGGGTGATTGACAGGCACAACCGTAAGGGCAGGCATACACCTCCCTTGAGAGTACACAAGGGGCCTGGCAGTAGCGCAGCGGGTTAAGTGCACATGGCACAAAGTGCAAGGACCTGCATAAGGATCCCGGTTTGAGCCCCCTGGCTCCCCACCTGCAGGGGAGTCACTTCACAGGCAGTGAAGCAGGTCTGCAGGTGTCTATCTTTCTCTCACCCTCTCTCTGTCTTCCCCATCTCTCTCCATTTCTCTCTGTCCTAACAATAACAGCAACAACAACAATAATAATAACAAGAGCAACAAAAATGGGGGGAAAATGGCCTCCAGGAGCATCGTATTCACGGTGTAGGCACCGAGTCCCAGCAATAACCCTAGAGACAAAAAAAAAAAAAAGTACCTAAACCCAGAGATAGAGACACCAATGGGTTGCCTCCATGTCTGCCTCTTGTCACCACTCCAGTCTTTGGTCTAAAGCCAGCTGCCTCAGCAACCCCAAGGTAGGATCTTTATAACCATGTAACTAATGGAGAAAAGTCTTCCCTACCAACTTCAAACAACACAAGCCTAGAGGACAATGATGGGCCAGGCCTAAGTCATACACCCATGCCTGGACCACAACTAGAACCAGAGCCGTGGAAAACCATCATCACTGACCCAGCTGACTCAGCCAGCTTGACCAGCTTCATCCACTTCTACCCAGGTGTGTTTCCAGACTGGAGAAGGCCAGGCTAGGAGCAACCTGAAAAACACTCACTACTGGGAAGGTCACAATCAGCCGAGATCATCTGTTACTATCGACACTACACATCTATGCTGAGTTAGGGGTGCGGCAGTAACCAGGACAGACAGATGTGGTCCCCTTCCTCGTGCGTACACAGTCTACTGAGACAGATGGGCGATAAAGAGATAAACAGCTCGGGGGCTAAGAAGTGGCACACCCCATAGAGAGCATATATTACCATGTTCAAGAACCCAGGTTCAAGTCTTTGATCCCCACCTACCAGGGTGAAACTTCATGACCAGTGGAGCAATGTTGCAGAAGTCTCTCTTTCTCCTTCCTTGTTTGTACCCCCCTTCCCTCTCAATGTCTCCGTCTCTTCCCAATAAATAGATAAGTAACATAATTTCTAAAAGGCGGATCAGTTCTGCAAATTGTAACATGTGTCATGAAGGAAACCAGCAGGGGGGAAGTGACAGAAAATTAGGCAGCTACTCAGATAAGCTATTTAGATAAAAATCCTCAAAGGAAGAGCCATAAACTGTGATCAAGACCGAAAAAGACCAGCCAGGGAGACCCAGATGGTCCGTGGGAAGGGAGCTTTGTAGCTGGGAAGACCTTGGTCCACCTGGGAGACTGAGAGAAGTCTGCTGTGACTAGTGCCCAGCAGGCCATGAGACACTGAAAAGATATGCACCTGGAGACCTCTCTAGTTAACCCCTCTGATTACGTAAAGCAGGGCCCAACTGGCTATGTATTGGAGACTCCCGATTTCATATTGCCCGTTACTTGTTATTGAAAACACCCTGGCTTTCCCTTTGTCTGATACTTGTTGGTATACACTTGCCCTACTGTTTTCCACAGCTATCCCACTTTTTTATTTAGAGCTAAGAGACCTGACTATGTGTAGTGGCCCAGGTTTTCCTTTGTTAACAATTCTCGCTCTCTGATGTAAGAGATCTAATGAAGGTCATGAGTTAACAGATAACTAAGTCAATAGACTTTATAGTCCACAGCCTCAATCCGTATACCCTGGCAGAAATCAGTACCCCTTTCAGAGTCCAGGAAAAATACAAAGATGACCTGAGGCTGGACCCAATGTTTCATACACATCAGAAGAGTCAGCATGATGTATGACACTTCAGCAATCCCACGTATAGTTAGACACTAATCACCTTTAGTCATGTACCGTGAAATTATCCCTTAATAAATATATTCTAACAATTACCTCCCAGATCTATATACTCTTTTTTTTCTTTTCTTAAATTTTTCCTAGTCTTTTATTTATTTATTAGATAGAGACAGTCAGAAATTGAGAGGGGAGGAGGAGACAGAGAAGGGGAGAGACAGAGAGACACCTGCAGACCTGCTTTGCCACTTGCTAAACCTTCCCCCTGCAGGTGGGGGACCAGGGGCTTGAACCTGAGTCCTTGTGCACTGTAATGTATGTGCCTAATCAGGTGTGCCACCACCTGGCCCCCGATCTATATACTCTTAAAAATATTCTTCGATGGAAGATGGCGGCATCACACAGGCGTGGCAAGTGACGCAGAGGAGCAGTTGGTTCTGGTGGAATTTTCGGGAATCATTGATTCAGACTTCCTCTCAAAATGGGAAAAGAAATGCAAGATTTTGGGGACTGATACTGAAAGGCCTATCCTGCAATTGGACAGCTATGTCTTTGCTGGGGAATATGAAGACACTGTTGGAACCTGTGTTATCTTTGAAGAAGATGTTGACCATGATGAGAGAGATGGAGATACAATACATCCTTACTCCACCATGCAAGGAACTCCCCCTGATGCTGTGGTGCTCCCAAGTGATGCCACGATTCCAAATCAGAGCTTCGTGCATGTGGATCTGGACGGCAATAATAAAGCAATGCTGAATATAAATGTCATACAGTAAAGAAGCTCAGCATGACACGCACTCTTCTGACAGAAAAGAAGGAAGGGGCAGAAAACATAGGCAATTGTGGAATAGGCTGCAAATCAAGGACAATGATTTCTCCTGCAGACCCAACATGATTTGTAGCTTTGTACATGAAAATGAAACTGAATATAAAGAAGTTGTACCTCCAATCTTGGAGAAACCTTTGGAGTTGGAAGAGCCAGAGAGTCACGCCAAAGAGAATTCCCACCTGATTTATGAGCAAGAGGAAGGACCTGACTTGGAAATGGAGGATTCCGGGCCTGTCATTGTTCTCCCTTCTTCTGAGACAGACACCTCTATTTTTATGGAAGCTCAAGACTCTGACTTAGAAATCACTCCTAGATGAAAGGTTTCTCACAGTGATTTGGTCGTGAACTTTTAGGGGTTTTATGTAGAAGAATTGACTGTGTAGCTTCTATTTTCCTATTTTTTCCCTTTATTGGGGGATTAATGTTTTACATTTGATGGTAAATACAATAGTTTGTACATGCAAACAAAAATATCCTTTGATGTTCCTCATTCTTCTTTGTAGGCAACATCTACTTTGTCAATAAATACTCTGTTGGAGTTCTAGTTGGGATTGCACACTTGACACTGTCCTAGCACTGGAGGTCCTGTATGTTTGTGTGCCATTTCCAGATCCTCTCTCACTGCCATGGTGTCAGAAGTGAATCACTCAATTCCATGTTTCAATGGGACTCAGGATCCCAGCAACTATGGAGCCAGTCTCTGGCCTGCCCTGGCCAGATCATACTCTGAGACATTAGAGGATCTTTTTTTTATTTTATTTTTTTCCCTCCAGGGTTATTGCTGGGCTCGGTGCCTGCACCATGAATCCACCGCTCCTAGAGGCCATTTTTCCCCCTTTTTGTTGCCCTTGTTGTTGTAGCCTCGTTGTGGTTATTATTATTGCCATTGTTGATATTGTTCGTTGTTGGATAGGACAGAGAGAAATGGAGAGAGGAGGGGAAGACAGAGTGGGGGAGAGAAAGATAGACACCTGCAGACCTACTTCACCGCCTGTGAAGCGACTCCCCTGCAGGTGGGGAGCCAAGGGCTCAAACCGGGATCCTTACACCAGGTCCCTGCACTTTGTGCCACATGCGCTTAACCCACTGCGCCACCGCCCAACCCCTGACATTAGAGGATCTTAAGGCTCTGAGAACCATGAAATGATATCTGTTTTAAAAGATAGCTTTACATGTGGAGAATACTTTGGAGAGGAACAGGAGTAGAAGCAAGAAGCTTGGGTAAGAGGCCATGATTGCAATAATCCAGCAAGGTTCGGTGTGGTTGATACTACAGCAATGGAAATAGACTGCAAGTATGAGAAATAGATTTAGACGGAGGACAGAGACAGGGTTTGTAGGATTGAGTGCTTGATTTGAGGAAGTGAGAAGTACCAAGATTCCCTTCATTGAGCAGGTTGTTGAATGGTGAGATAATTTACTAATTTGAGAGAATTTTACTGAGGGGATTAATTTGAATAAGGTGAATACTGAGCTCTCTTATTCAGAAAACTAATTTTGAAATGTCTATGAGATATCATTGTTATGTAAGCATCTGAATACTTTGAAATCTAGGGTTCATCAAAAATGTAGGCTGGTGATAGACATTTAGAAGATATCACAAGACAGGTGCTATTTATAGCTGAGTGAATCAGGGGTTACTTGGGAAGTTACTATGGAAATAAATAAAAGGCCTAAGGCTGAATCACAAGAAACTCAACCTAAAGATAAATGAGGCAAGTGACACAAAAGACACATGGAAGAAGACCAACAAAGAGATAGGAGGGACACTGGGAGAGAAGAATCCCATAGACTTTAAAAGGGAGAGGATTGAAAAGAAAAGAAAGTTGAAACATTAAAACTATGAAGTGGTTAAGCAGTAATCACAAAAGATCACTGTATTTGGCAGTGTAAAGGTGTTCTAGGATTTTGCCAAGAGTAGTTCTGGTGAAGGATGGGGTGACTTCTTAACGGGAAGGATCAGGAAAGGAGTGAGTGTATGCAGAACAGAGACAACGTGTGTGTGTGTGTGTGTGTGTGTGTGTGTGTGTGTGTGCGCGTGTGTGTGTGTGTGTGTGTGTGTGTGTGGGCATGCGCGTGCAGGCCCTTTTATATTTGATGAGAGAAGAGAGGCAGAATGATATCTAGAAAGAGATTTGGAGTCAAAGAACATTTTTAAGGAACTGAAGATAACAAGACTGTGCTGTTTCCAACTCCCTTATAAATCAACTGCCTACAGTAATTTTCTCCTGAATGCTGTGTTTGTTGACTCGGGCTTAAAAATGTGTATACCACCAGACTAGATGTTCCCCAAGGCCACTTTTATATCTGCCATTCTGAAAATCTACAAGTGTTCCTTTTGCAAAGATCGGAAAGAAAGTAGCCTAGACTGAAGTCTTTGTCTATTTGGGCTGCTGTAACAGGTTCCTACCAACTGAGTATCTATTTTTCACAGTTCTGGAGGCTGGAGAATCCCAGATCTTGGTGATAGCTGGTATGGTGTGTGGTAAGATTCTTGGCTTCTTGCTGTGTCTTTATAAATGGAACATGTGGGCTCTTGAGGGCCTCTAATCCCACCCAGGGGTGCTCCACCTTCGTGACCGCCTTACTTCCCAAACAGCCCACCTCCCAAACCTTGACATTATGAGTTAGGTTTCCAACTATGAGCTTATGGGGAGACACACATCCTCTGTATACAGCAACTGCTACCCTAGTTGCTGATTTTCCTTATCTTCTCTGTTAATTTCATCATTCTACTATTTCTTCTTTGTCCAAGAAGTGGGGCACCTCAAGGGCAAGGATTCTTGGTGTTGTCTACAAATAGGCAGGTAGCAGGTACAAGTGGAATAAATAAGCAAACAGTGGATTCAGCCAGCAGGCATAGCAAATTTATACATGCAAGGCTCTTCTATGTTCACTCTACAAATACAGAACCTCTGACACATGCCAGGCTCTATGCTGAGCTCCTTGGTCAATTATTCCTTTGGAATCAGAGATGCACGACTATTCTGCTGCCTCCCAGGATCATCGTGGAAATCATATATAAAATACGGGCGAAAAGAACTGCAAAATGTCTAAGTGCCTTAGAAAGGTAAAAATGACAGGGGTCAGGAGATGACTCACTCTGTAGAACACACATCGTATCAAAGTTGAGGATCTTGGTTCAAGCCCCAGAGCCACCACATGGGAGCACCAGACAAAGGGGAAGCTTCAGGGGGGGATGGAGCAGTGCCGTGGTGTCCCTTCTCTCTCTTTCTCCCCCCCCTTTATATATCACCCTCTATCAAAAAAAAAAAAAAAAGTCCACTGGGAGCAGTAGAAACTTGCAGGCATGAAGCTCTGTCGCAAAAAGAGAAAGAAAATGTTTTGTTGTTGTTGTTGTTGTTGGGGCTTCTGTCCTGGAAGAATTTAAGTGAAACTGAGGAAATGAGAAGGACTCAAGGAGGTGGCACTACTTAGTAGGCACTGAAATCAGCACAGAGGCAGCAGGCACTCTACATGCCCATCACCACTGTCACACCCACAGCCTGAGGTGCACAGCCCTCCCTCACTCTCCATGGGGTGGCTGTACATGTCTCTCCTTCTCCCTCACTGACTCTCATCCTCTACTAAAAGATAGCAGTAGGGGACCAGGCAGTAACGCACTGGGTTAAGCACACACAGTGCAAAGTGCAAGGATAGGAGCAAGGGTCCCCCCCCCCCCAGTGAAGTGAGATAAATAAAAGAAACTACAGCAACATAAATAGACTGCATGTATGAGACACAGATTTAGGAGGAGAGAGACAGGGTTTGCAGGGGGGTCACTTCACAAGCGGTGAAGCAGGTCTGCAGGTGTCTATCTTTCTCTCTCCCTCTCTGTCTTCCTCCACTCTCACTCTCCACTCTCACTCTCAACAACAGCAGCAACAACAGTAATAACAACAATGGGAAAAAAAAAAAAAAAGGCCTCCAGCAGCAGTGCATTTGTAGTGCAGGCACCAAGCCCCAGCGATAACCCTTGAGGAAAAAAAAAAAGAGAGCAGTGAAGGGCTGGGTGATGGCACACCAAGTTGAGCACACACATTACCATCCACAAGGACCTGGGTTCAAACCCGGATCCCCACCGGCTAGAGGGAAGATGTGCTTTCTCTCTAACTTCCCCTCCTCTCTCAATTTCTCTCTGTCCTATAAGAAAATAAAGAACATAAAAATAAATAAAGAAAAGAAAAGAAAGAAAACAAAAACAGCTGTGAGGAGCTGTGGAGTCAAGCAAGTGTCGAACCCTGCTAACAACCCTGGTCACAATAATAACAATAGCAACAATAATTGAACCCAGAGCTAGGCTGCCCAGGCCTACTGTACTAGTCAAGGTTCATCCAAGCTCTGACTCATCACACTCAGTATGATTCACTCTTGTTATCATGAGCAGGCTGATATACTTCCAGGTAGTGGGAAGAAGGAGAGAATCAAAGGGAGTAGAGATTTTGCCTTTCCACTTGGAATGAGAATCTGCCTGCATCCTATTGGACAGAACGGAATCACATGACCATGCCTAGCTGCAAAGGCAGCTGGGAAGTGAAGTGAGCTCATCCATCACCCTCTGCAGTAAAGCAAAGGAAGATAGATTAGTGCAGGAGTTTTGATTGACTAAATCTCAAATATCCAGCACCAGTAAATGTATTCGAGTTGAGGGCTTTGGTTGGACACTTAGTTCAGGTAGAAGGGGAATTGAAAGCCCAGTCTTTCACAACAATGCCTGAATTTCATCTGTCACCATATATAAATAGGTGTCCGTCTCACAGGTAGGCTTTTAACAGTGCTTGTGAAGTTTTCTTCCTCCAGGCAGGAATGGAGACTTGAACCCAGATCCTTGCTCATGGTAACCTGTATTCTCTGTTGCATGTGCCACCACCCAGCCAAAGGCACAGATTATTGTTTTAGTCCAAGGCACCTATTACTGTTTTAGAAGAAGCATTCCCAGTGTTGCCCAGTACCTGGCCACATGTAGAAGTCCAGCAGCTGGGGGAGGGGATGGTCTGTTCATTGCCTACACACAGGTCTCAGGAGGCTCATCTGTAGAGTCTAACCACCTTGCAGCCCCCTTGAGTCTGGCTTCTAGCCTAGTTACTCGATCCTCCCTGGATCCATTGAACTGATTCTTCCTGTGCACCTGCTCCCCGCCAGCTGCTGTCCTGCTCCCCCCACCCCAGTCCACGCTGTGTGATGGAGAGAAAGACAACCCCGTTCACCTGCAGCTTCCAGGGCTGCAGAAACAGTCGGCATCCCTCTCTCTCCTCTCTCCTTCTGAACAATTAGTCTCAACTCTCAGCCCCATGTGCTTCCACGCTGTGCAAAAGTGCTTTTTCCAGGGGGACGGGAGGCATAAATTAGTATAATAACTTGATTAAGAAGCATCTTTCCTCTTCACTTATTTCAATGATTCTAATAGCTTGAGGACACATCCTTGGGGAGGGGGAGTGGATGGTGGAGGGAGGTTGTAGAACTGAAGCCAAAAAAAAAAAAAAAAAAGAAAAAAAAACACTCATCCGCAAGCCTACAATCCCAAGGGGGCCACACACCCCTCCCTTCACCCCAGGTACTGCCAGTCTCCATTGCTTCTCTGTAAAACCACATTCATTGCTCCCTCCTTCACTCAGCCTCCTCCAGGGTGGGCCTGGAATCAGACTGGGGATATCCATACAGTGCCTGCCCTCAAGGGATTGTCAGGCAAACAAGAGAAGGGGCACTGTTCTGTGACAGCCAGATGCATTATAGGGCCAAGGGGACCTCCTGTGGGTGACCTTCCCGGAGCTGAGTCGAGGAGAGTGAAGAAGAGGGGAGGGGAGGAGATGGGGAAAGGGAGCTAGACAGGTAGGGGGAGGGAGAAGTGGTGCTTTAGACAATGAGGCCTGAGGGGAGGAAGGGCAGGAATGTGGGAGGAGACAGGAGGTTAGACAAAGTGAGAGGATTAGGAGGTTGTAGAGCAGACAATAGAAGGGGCAGGGCTAAAGTGTGGGGACTTAGTCTGGGGGCCTTGGGAAATCCCAGAGAGCAGCCCCACCCACCCCTAAGGTAGCCCAGACATCAGAGGGAGGCAGACACCTACCCATCCCGCACAGGACTGGGGAAGTTCTCTCTGCCAAGGACTGGGAGTTATGTTGGGTTTCTGGTTTTGTATCGCCATCTGCTGGTGAAATTTCTTCATTGCAGCTCGTTCAACCAAAGGCTCAAATATATATGCATATGCACATGCACATACATATGTCAGGCACAGGAAACTTCCTACAAAAAAAATTTAGAGTAACACTGAACATAGAAATCATGTGGCTAACATTTCACTTTGAAACAGAGAGTTGTATATAGAGCTATGGCTTCCTCTTTAGATCTGCCACTTAATTAGAATAATCATTTCTCTGAGCCTGTGCTTAAGATTTGATGGGGGGAGTGGTAGTGCAGCGGGTTAAGCGCATGTGATGCGAAGCACAAGGACCGGTCTAAGGATCCCAGTTCGAGCCCCTGGCTCCTCACCTGCAGGGAAGTCATTTCACAGGCTGTGAATTAAGTCTGCAGGTGTCTACCTTTCTCTCCCCTTCTCTGTCTTCCCCTCCTCTCTCCATTTCTCTCTGTCCTATCCAACAATGACAACATCAATAACAACAATGACTATAACAACAACGAAAAAAAGGGCAACAAAAGGGAAAATAAATAAATAAATAAACATCTTTTAAAAGGGTTTGATTGGGGTTGGGGAGTGTGGTGGTGGCGCACGTGGTTAAGTGTGGTGGTGGCGCACGTGGTTAAGTGCATGTGTTACCAAGCATAACTCCTCCCTGAGGTGGCAGGGAACCAGAGAGTTTCATGAGCAGTGAAGCAGTGCTGCACATGTCTCTCTGTCTCTCCTTCTCTATCTCCCTTTTCTCTCAATTTCCCTCTGTCCTAGCAAATAAAATAGTTTCTTTAAAAAAAAGAGAGAGAGAGAGTTATAAGTAAATAAAAACAAGCAAAAAAAACTAAGATTTGTGAATCAGGTGTGGTCTAAGTCATAGTTGTCATGGGGCATAAAGGACACCAAGTGGGTCAGGAGAAATCCACAGGAGCCTGTGACCTACAAATGTCTCCTCTACTTCTCCCTCCCTCACTTCTTCCACTCCTCCATCACCTCCTCCTCCAGCTCCTGCTTCTTTCTCCACCATCAAACCAAGTTCAAGTCAAGTGCACTTAGAGATGATTCAGTGTTGTGGTGTCTTCCTCTTTCTCTGATTCTCCTTCTCTATTTTTGTCAAAAAAAAAGTCAGCCTGTTGGGGGGGGGCAGCTAGGAATAGAGGAATAGGCTGGGAATAACTCAATGGTAGAGTGACCCCTCATAAAAATGAATGATGGGATAAGGAAATGTTATGATTATAATGCCATATTATACCAGTAAACTTTAACATATACTGAACAGCAAAAAAAAAAAATTGCACAGCTGGCAGACAGCATGATGGTTA